>NW_028258320.1:47334469-47485984 GCF_053883595.1 Heterocephalus glaber | reverse complement strand
TAGTGTCAATACATTGCCTATTCCTATAAAGAAATAGCACTTACTAAATACTAAGCATGTGACAGGTATTGTTTTCAGTGGATTAACTCATGCAACTGGCATTACAGCCCCTCCAGTATTGGAAACTAAGGCCTAGAGATGTAAAATAACTTACCCATAACCATTTAACGGGTAAATGGCAGTGCTAGACTCCAGTCTTGACAGATTGGTTCCATGCTTTCAAAACTAAAGTGTATTAAGGGCCGGGGATGTAGCTCAGTGGCACGGCACCTGCCTGGCAAGCACAAGGTCCTGGTACTGAGAGGAAAAAATAAAAACACAATTAAAGTATATTGCCTCTTGTTAAATATTGCTATAGCCAGAGCTGGGTGTAGTGGTGCGTGCCTGTAATTCCAGCACTCAGGAGGCTGAGGCAGGAGAATTGTCACGTGTTCAAGGCCATCCTGGACTACATGGCAAGACCCTGTCTCAACCCCCTCCCCCAAATATTGCTGTAGCCAGGTGTGGTGGCACATGCCTGTGATCCTAGCACTGGGAAGGCTGAGGCAGGAGGATTGCTGCAAGTTTGAGGCCAGCCTAGACTATACAGTGAGTCCAAGGCTAGCCTGAACTACACAGTGACAGCCTGTCTCAAAAAAGAATATTGCTATGAAATATGTCTCATAATCACCCCTTTCTTTCTGTCTCCACTGATGCAACACTAGTTTTTGAGTTTCTCTGCTTCCAATATCGCTAAACATCTCTGGGTATCAGTGACAGATTAATATTCCCAAAATATTGTTTTCATGTCACTCCTCTAGCCAAGAAACTATGTGGGGAGTGGGGTGGGGGCTGGTGGTTGAACCCAGGACCTTGCACATGCTAGGCAAGCTCTATCACTGAGCTACATTCCCATCCCTATTTATTTATTTATTTTGGTACCGGGGTTCAAACTCCGGACCTTGCGCTTCCGAGGCAGGCGGCGGCACCACTGAGCTAAATCCCCAGCCCCCCAGCCCTGTTTATTTATTTATTTACTTACTTATAGACAGTCTCACTGAGTTGCCTAGGCTGATCTCACACTTATAATCCTCCTGCCTCAGCCTCCTGAATAGCTGAGATTATCCATATGCACAGCATGAGGTACATTTTTATTGTTATAAAATATACATAATCCCTGACAAAACTAGCATCATGCTGCACTTACATAGTTCAGTAAATAAATACGGATACACGGACTGGAAAGCATAGTGTTTGGGAAGATTTGCTCCAATTTTGGGACTGTATTTTAAACACAAAGTTTCTGGGTGT
Organism: Heterocephalus glaber; assembly: GCF_053883595.1. Taxonomy (NCBI): domain Eukaryota; kingdom Metazoa; phylum Chordata; class Mammalia; order Rodentia; family Bathyergidae; genus Heterocephalus; species Heterocephalus glaber. The sequence goes on along the minus strand of NW_028258320.1, from coordinate 47,484,694 downwards.
TGACAACACAAATCCCTGTAATGAATACAAAAATGTCTTGATACCACAGTGCTTGAAACAGGGTTATGAAAGAGCAGTTCCTCTGCTCTGAGCATTATATATTACAAAACTGCACGTTTAAAGCAAGATTTAAGTTCTGTCGTAAAACTCAGCGGCAGGGCCAACTAACAACTGTAAGGATTTAGCTTCTTGAGCAAGTAGGCACGGAGACTTAAGCAATTTTGGTTTCGATTGGGGTTAACTTTGCTGCTACGCACCCTCTAGGTAAGCAAGACCTGGGTCCTCTCTTTGGGGTTTGCACAGGTGGGGCCTCACGCTCAGCCCCACCCCTCTTTCAGACATTCAGCCGGGGCTCTGGAAACGCTTTGCCCCGCACAAAGATGGCGCAAAGGCGACCTGACCCAATGGGGAGTGGCGTTGTTCCCGATTCCCTAGGTAACAGCCAATGGGCAGCGGGAACTGTGCCCAGTGTGGCCGCCCGGGATGGCGGCTTCCAGTGGGGCCAGTACTTCTGGAGGTAGCAGAGAGGAAGGCGGGTGGGGGGCGGAACAAAGGTCCTTGCCTCTGGAGCCGCGAATCTGGGCGTGACGGCCGTCCTAAAAGGCGGAGCCCAGGTTGGCTGGCGGCGGGGATGGGAGGGGGCCGCGAAAGTGTGGTCAGCCAGGTAGGAACTGAGTAGCGGAGCAGATTACTTGGACTGGGGATAGTGGCTTCTTCCCAGAGCGCCGACCCTGGGGCAGCTGCCTGTGGGGTCCTAAACCCGGGTCTCGAGCTCCCTCTGTGGTGCCGAGACCCGGGAGAGCCCACAGCACCTGGGAATGGGAGACGTTTGTGAGCCCAAGGGTGCTTGGCGGGAGAGCAGACCCTGCTAAAGGGAAGGAAGCGGGGCTGGAATGCAAGAATGCAGTGGGAGACCGTGTTGCTTTGCTTAGGCCTAGGGCTTTGTTTGCTCTAGGGCCCATCTGTACCACACTCTGGAGGTGGAGACAAGCTTCAATTATTTGATGGGTGGCAAACCAGCAGTTTAGCATCTCTGAACTGCTTAGGTAACAACAGGAATAACTCTTGTCTGAGAAGCCAGCCCAAGCATACTGCTTTTCTTGAACTAAAATAGTACCTTGTCAGTGTTACTCCCTAGTCCCCATCACTCCCAAGTCATTGTCATTTTCTTGTTTTTTAAACCGTCTTTCAGGTACCAGTGTTTTCTTCCCACGTTCTTCAATTTGACCAGCACGGTCTTACTGAACAACACCTTTATATACTAACCATACATTTGTTTACTTTTCATGTGAGGCAAAGGGGAAGGGTTACATTTACAATTTTATTTTATTTATTTATTTTGGTTTTTTGAGACAGGGTCTCACTATGTAGTTCTGACTAGCCTTGAACTCACCATGTACATTTATAATTTTAAAACCAGTTATTATATGGAGTTTGTTTAAACACACTTTTATTTTTTGTTTGTTTTGTTTCTTGAGACAGGGTCTCACTGTGTAGCCCAGGCTGGCTTCAGACTTGCAGAGATCCTCCTGCCTCAACCTCCTGAGTGCTGGGACTACAGGCATGCACCACCACGCCTTGCAAAACTGCTTTCTTTATAATTGAAAGAACTTTGGCAAGAAGGCCATACCCTGGGAAGGGTGCTTTAGGTAACAATTTGAAGGTATATACGGGGAGTTAGGTGGCTGCTTCCAAACAATAGTCCCTATCTGAAAATCTGTTGCCCTTTATATTGTGCTGAAATCCAGTGATGGGAAGTCTGGGGTATAGCTTTCAGGCTCCCAACAGGTCCAGGCAGAGCATCTTTTCCATGGATGAGACTAAAGTCTCCCTGCTAATGAGGCCTCTACATAGTGGTGGTGACAAAAGTGGCAGGGTCCTAACTGTGTGTATGAACAGGGGTAGGGAGCTGGCCAAGTGCCTCAAGGCTGCAAACGTGTACTGTTTAGATAAATAAGCATTTCAGAGAGAGAATGTCCTTGAGAGCCAGCCAGACTCACAAAGGCTTCTGCTCATCTCAAGATCCCCTGCCAGACATCCTGACAATTAATCTTTAGAACAAGGTCATGGCACTGCTATGAACAAGGAAGAGCTCTGTATTTAATTTTAACCCTTCAATCTAGAGCCTAACCCCTAGGCCATCTATCCTCTCTAAAAAAATTATTTAAATAACTGACACAAATGCCTATTTGCATCCCTTGTTAAACTATTGAGATTTTTAGTCTTCCTCAGCACTGGCTATTCTTTATTAAAGTAGATCTGTCTCACTGACCGTGGTTACAGGTAGAATTCCATTTTGCATAGTGGGTCCCACTCTTGAAGGTTTATATAGCCTTCAGAAAAACTTATGATCTTTCTGTGTAAATAGTGACTTTGTGTTTTGTTTTGTTTTGTTTATTGATACCGGTATTGGTACTTGGGACCTTGCACTTGCAAGGCAGGTGGCGGCACCACTGAGCTAAATCCCTGGCCCTGTGACTTTGTGTTTTGGAATGATTGTCATTCTAATATTTAGTAGAAGATATAGGTTTTTTTAAATTCCAACAGACATATGTCAAAGGTATGAAATATTTTCAATTTGTACCTAAAGTTCACTCTTAGTGCTGTCACTTAGTTCTGGGAGGAGCTAAAGATGGTCTGTAGCTATCAAAATGCTTAGCTGGACTGGAAAGAGTTTTCCTCTGCAGCTCTGATGGAAAACTGCTTCTCTCCTGTCATTAATGTTGCATTGGCAATGGAGTCATGTTGACCTCAACCCTAGCACACTGATGCTGAGCTGATGATAAGAGGCTTGTGAACCTGAAATTGGATGCTGACTTTATGAGACACTAATAGAACAGAAAGGGTGCAGCAGGTACAGCATCACCTCTCTGAGAACATATTCTCCAGAGGTTTGGAGGGGCTATAGTAGGACAAACATATGGTCTCTGCCTAGGGATATCTTATACTAGGTGAAGGAACCTAGACATGAAGCTATTGACTAATAACTAGAAAAGTGAGAAAGTCCCATAGGAATGACCCCAAAACATCTCAGACAGCCTCCCCACAGATGACCTTTATTATGATATAAGAAATTAATGTTTCTCCATATTTGAATAAGAGTGCAAGGATTCTCCAGATTCAACTGTCCTCATGTCTGAAATTTGAGCTAAGAGTCAAGGTCAGGGCTTAGGAGATGTAACTGATCCTGCTTTAGGCCAGGCTATTCCACATCAGATCATTTTCATCCATTCAGTATCTGTGTCAAAAATGGCCAAAGTTTAAAAATACCCCGTAGGGTATTGGTGGAGAACAGAAGTGTGGCAACTATAGTTTGTTTTTCCCTCTACTTTTTAGTATGTAAGTCAAAATTGCTGAATTGTTCTGTTTCAAAATGTTATTTGAATTGTGGTGATAGCATTTTTACACTGAAGGAAGACTTTTGAGAAGTTTCCATTGCAGTAAGTAGTGTATCGGTCTCTTTTTGAAAAAGGGAAAGAAACCATTTAACAGACGGTGTCTGTCAACATTCTTTCTTTTTTTTTTTTTGGTACCAGGGATCAAACTCGGGTCCTTGAGCTTGCGAGGCAGGGGGCGGAACCACTGAGCTAAGTCCCTGGCCCTGTCAACATTCTTGATACATTTATGTATATTATTTAGTCCACCTGCTGTCTCTGAAATAGGTGTATTCCTTCCACTTTATAGATGTGGAGCCAGTGCTCAGTTCAGCAGCACACATATATTATAGATGAGGAGACAGATTTAGAGACACTTAAGTGGCTTATCCATGGTTACACAGTGAGCCAGGATTTGAACGGAGATCTTTCAGCTGTCAGGGTCCACAATACCACTATAGTGTATTAGGATGCAGGAGAGGATAAGATAAGCTAGAGTTTAAGAGCATGAGCTGTAGAGGCCAGCTGCCAGGCTTCTGACTCTAACTTCCACATGTTAGCTGAGAGACTAGTGAGACTTTACTTATCCTCCCTGTAGTTCAGTTTCCTCATCTGTAAACAGGAATAAAAATACCCACTTCATTGTGAGATGAAATTACATAGATAATGTATATGATAAGTGTTCAATAAATGTTAGTTCTTGTTATAATAGTATTTCAAATAGCTTCTCTGGGGTCTGCTCAGTTGATTATAGAGGGTTCTGCCATCTGAAGTGGAGTGTAAATAACTCAGCCCTGTCCACCACCACAGTTTAGAGAAAACAAATTTAATGCATATGTTGTTTTAGTTGAACATTTATTTTAGAGCATCAGATCCTTCTTGTACTGTGAGGCTGTGGAGCTTAGTATTCAGAACTTTGTCTTGTACACCAGCTCTGGCCCCTGTGCCTGAAGAAAAGGTACATTTGTTGTGTTGAAATTCATTCTGGGGCCTGTGAGGACAGACTCTAGGTTAATTATTAATTACAAGGAATCTTTCCGTGGTGATTTGTAGCTCAATTTTTACACACAGTATTTCCATTTAGTGGAATAGTAGTTCATAGGCTTCAAATGGGAATCTAGAATGTCATACAAACTCCAGATACTCTAGCTCCAGCTGTACAGAGGCTGATTCAGTAATTCTGAGTTTGGGTCTAGGAATCTGCATAGTCATCTTTTGAGAAAACATTGTGTTGCTTAGCTCTGGAAAAAGATGAAAGGTGAATAAAAAGGTATTCCTAGATTTTTTTTAAAATGCGGATTATATTTTTAATATGTCAAATGATTATTTCTTTATATTTAATTATATTTTAAGTATCTTTATTCCCTTATAGGATATTGTTTTGTTTTGTTTTGTTGAGATGGGGTCCTGCTATATAGTTCAGGCTGGCCTTGAACTCACTATGTAGACCATGCTGGCCTCAAACTCACAACAATCCTCCTGCCTCAGCCTCCCCAAATGCTGGGATTATAGAAGTCCACCACCATGCCCTCCCTTCTTATAGGACATTCTTGAATACATTCTTTTACCATCTAGCCAGTTCTCAAATGTTACTGGTGTATTTTTTTCCTATTATATATTTATCATAGCATTCCTTCTGCTCCCATTACATTGTAACCCCTAGACCACCTACTCATACCTGTATGCCTCAGTTAGCTTTTGCTGGGTAGTAACACCCCGCCTTAAAACATAGTGGCCTTGAACAACCACCATTTATTTATTCTGCAATACTGTTACTAGTTCATTCAGTGCATCCGCAGCCAGTTGGGTGGCTGCTCCAGATGGCCTCATCATCCAGCAAACTAGTCTGGGCTCATTCACATGGGGCAAAACAAGTCCAAGTGCAGCAAACCTCTATTCTTATCACCTTTGCTAACAGTGACTTACATAGCCAACCCTGATCCAGTGGGTGAGGGAATAAATAAACTGCCTTTTGGGGAGAGGATCTGCCTTGTCACACTGCAAGGCCATGAACGGAGGGAGAATCATTGTTACCGAATTACCACATCTCTTCCTTGTGAGCTTTGCGGACTAGGTTCCTATTGCTCCAACATCTCCTCCTTCCTGCTGCCACATTCATTTTTCCTTAAATAGTGTTCCGTAAACATCATGTTACTTCTCTGTTCACAACTCGCCAAAGGCTCTCCCCACCCACCTCTATCCCTTAGCCAAAATAAACTCTTCTGCCTAGCTTTCAGAGACCTCCATGGCTGGCCCGACCTAACAGTAGAGGCTGTAGTACAAGAGAATAGAACTAGCCATAGTTGAGGAGGCTTGTAAGCTAACCCCAGCTTGGTTACTAACAATTTTTTTTGTGGGGGGGGGGGGGGCGGGGGCGGCATACTACTAGGGATTGAACCCATAGCCTTCATACCGAGCCATACATGTCGCCAGCCCTGCCACCTGGCCCCTCTTTTTTTGAGACAGGGTCTCACTAAGTTGCTAAATTACCCATTCTGGGCTCAAACTTGTGATCCTCCTGCCTCAGCCTCCTAGAGTGCTGGGATTACGGACATGCACTGTCATGCTCAACTACCATCAAACATTTGATTTAACTACTCTGAGCTTCTATTCATCTGGATTAAATCTGTGAGGTTCTTTTCAGATTTATGATTTTGCCTGAGTATACCTATTACTCCATAAATAAGTGCTAACTATAATCATACCACGCTTCTGATTTTGCCATAGGACATACCATGCTTACATAGCTCTGTGCTTTCATCCCCATGTTTTCTCAATCTACCATTACTCTTTGTTTTTTTTTACTGCTCATTTTAAATTCTGCCCATCCCATGTCCTTGTTCATTTCTGCCATCCAAGTTGGCACTTAACTTTATCTGTGGTATAATTCAGTGTTTCAGTGGCTGATTTTATCAATTAGATTGTAACCTCTTTGGGGGAAGAGATGGTATTTTATACATCAGCTAAACTCATAGGAGGTTAAGCCTTCATTTCCATCCTAGGTCATAGAAAATAGGATCAAACTGAAAACTTTTAAGACAAGTAGAGGATAAGAGTGCTTGGGCAGAGGTGGTGGAGGTTTTGGAAAGGAAGGTACTTTATCAGATGTACCCAAGGTGGTGTATACTTACCAGCCTGGTGGCCTTTAGAGTATATCTACAAATCTTTTTGCAGTTATTTACAATTTTTTTTCACAATCCATTTCTCCAACCATCCTGTGACCCTGGTTCTCCTCTGTTTATTTCCTACAGTTTTCATCCTTTTCTTCTGTAAGCTGTCACCATGACCTTGACAAAAGGGTCCTTCACCTACTCCAGTGGGGAGGAATATCGTGGCGAGTGGAAGGAGGGTGAGAAGGATCTTTGGGGGTATCCAGTAATGAATACCTCATTTAGCTAAAGGAAAATGCATTAGGATAGATAGCCAACTTTTTGGATCTTCATTTCCCACTGCAGGACTCAAATCTATATAGTGCCTTTCCTTTATTCTGTTTTAAGATTAAATAAAGAAATTAGATAACACTGTTGTTAATCCAGCCTCCAGAAATGAGCTAAGTCTTTCCAGTTCTAGATTTGCAGTGTTTTAACATCCTTTCATTCTTTCATAATATTGTTTGGGAATCTCTTAAATGCTAAGGTACCCAGCAGAGCAAAATGAATTCTTTTAGAGTGCAGAATTCATTATAATATCTTGGTCACAGTGAATTTTAGGAAGTTAAAGATGATCTGGCAATTAGGGTAAAGACTCAAGAGCAAATGGCATTCATTGCTTTGAATTTTCTATGCCAGCTCATTGTATTTGGAAATATTCATAGGAATAGTGAAATTCTTCCTAAAACTATACAAGAAGCAGTTTAATGATGTTCACTTTGGAAAAGCAGTGTGACCACTTTGAAATGAATCTAGTCCTGTTAAGCCAGGAGCCGCCCTGAAGGAGACTGGACTTCTGCGCTGGCACAAGTGAAGGGGAGTTCATGCTGTAAATAAGTACACACCCTGGTCGGTTCCATTGGATCCCTGCAGCTGGTAAACACTGGAGCCTTGAGAAACTGTGCATTTGTGACCTTGCTTCCTTTCATCCTAAGCCTTTTCTCCTACCCACACACACCTGCTATCCGCTTTAATATGGCTTTCTAGAAGAAAGACATCCTGAGGCCCTGCCAGGCATCTTGAATCTGCCCACCAAAAGAACTTCCTCACACTCTATATGAAGGACATGATTGCTCCCCCAGCTTCTTGCTGAGGTTTCTGGTCAGCTTAGTGAGTAAGCACAGCCTTACTAATGAATCAGAGCTCCTTTCCTCCATTTCCCCCGTTTATCTTTTATTTTTTGGTACCAGGGATCGAACTCGGGTCCTTGTGCTTGCGCAGCAGGCAATGAAACTTTTTCTTCTTTTTTGAGACAGGGTCTCACTATGTAGCTCAGATTGGCCTTGAACTCACTATGTACCCCTGGCTGGCCTCGAGCTTGCAGCAATGCTCCTACCTCCACTTCCCAAGGGCTGAGATTACAGGTGTGCACCACCACACCTGGCTTCCCCATCTGTTTAGTGGAAATGATAATACTGCTGTCCCTACCTCATACAGTTGTCATAAGGATTAAATAGGATGACAGATAAAAAGTGCTTAGAAGAGTGGTTGACACATAAGGGCATTATAAATGTTAGCTATTGTTATTTTATATATATATATATTTTTTAATTTATTGATTTATTTATTTTTTGGTACCAGGGATCAAACTCAGGAACTTGCGCTTTCGAGGCAGGCAGCAGAACCACTGAGCTAAATCCCCAGCCCTTTATTTTAAAATTTTATTTATTGATTGCTTGTGTGGCACTAGAGAATGAACCCAGGGCTCTACTATACCTCCAGCCCCTAACTTGTTATTTTAAAAACTGTCTTATCATTCATACTTGAAGAGACCTGCTCAAAATCTGATGATTGTGACTTAACAATGGGAGGTACCAGGAGCCAACTTTTATTGGTGCTTGACTCTGCCCTGCTAATGCCATCACTTCTTTTCTTTTGTGGGTAGGGTGATAGAAAATATGGGATGTTTGGGCCGGGGATTTAGCTCAGTGGTTCTGGCGCCTGCCTTGCAAGCTGAGGACCCGAGTTCAATCCCCGGTACCAAAAAAAAAAAAAAGAAAAAGAAAATAAGGGATGCTAGGCAAGTGAGAAAGCACTGCCCCATTCCAACCTAGTACCTGTCCTTCTCTTTGCTCAGGCCGCAGACATGGCTTTGGTCAACTGCTGTTTGCAGATGGTGGCACCTACCTGGGTCACTTTGAGAATGGGCTTTTTAATGGCTTTGGAGTACTGACCTTCTCAGATGGCTCAAGGTGAGTATTAGATTATTCCTTTCTGTCTTTAAACTAGGGAGGCTCTGATATAAAAATGGGACATTGATAAATATCTGGTCAACCCTGAGCTTCTCCTAGGCTCTAAAGAAAACAGACAAGGAGTAAACAGCTTATTGGTTACCTTTTAAGTAGATCTAAAATTTGAAATGTCAAGAAGGTAAGTGACCTTCCACCAGCCTCCTTTCACTTAGCCTACATACTCTCTGACTTTTCTCTGCTGGTTGGGAAGGGAGTGGATAGGGTGGGGGAGCTCTGAGCTAAGAATTAGCTTTGCTCTGTGGCATTATTAACTGACACATACTGTCAGCTGTTTGACTTAGTTAACCAGGACAGCTAACTTGCCCAGAAGAGGCTAACATCTTGGTGTTTCTGCAGGTATGAGGGGGAGTTTGCCCAGGGCAAATTTAATGGCGTGGGAGTCTTCATTCGACAAGACAACATGACCTTTGAGGGAGAATTTAAAAATGGCAGAGTAGATGGTTTTGGTAAGTTGCAGCCCAGCAGGATGGGTGATGGGAACATAATATGGGTGGAAATATGTCTTTTAGTTTTAATTCTCCTGTAGCTGTCTAGCAGTCTATAGTGATCATGCCCTAATCCACTGAACTCATTGAGTACTCCTGAGAAAAACTGCGAGTTTTTGTCTTCTTCAGCCATCTCTGAGACATTAATTCCATTGTCATATTTTCCTCCTGAAAGGCCTGCTCACTTTCCCTGATGGTTCTCATGGAATACCCCGTAATGAAGGTCTCTTTGAGAACAACAAGCTGCTGCGGCGTGAGAAGTGTTCTGCAGTGGTCCAGCGGGCCCAAAGTGCCTCCAAGTCAGCTAGAAATCTCACTGCCTGAGGGGGCATTGGGCTCAGCTGGACAAGTGTCAGGTAAACCCAGTGCTCCCATTGTTCACTTGCAGTGAACAAATGAACCAGATCTGAGATGAAATGAGAAGAGAATAACTATGGAGCCGAGCCTGTGATATGCTCCTTCACCTGCTAACCAAGAATTTGATCACAGAAAAGTGCTGAGGAGTTTGACCCAAACAGCAGCAGTTGGAAACCGTTCTGTCTTTCCCTGACCCTCACGTATAGAGAACAGAGGAGCCAAATTTTCTTATTTATTGGTTTTCCCCCCTGTTTCTAAAACTTCAGCTTCTTAGCACAGACCTGCTGCAGCCCTCACTCCATTTGCTGCCAGGTTTGTCTTCATTTTGCCTGCATTTGGGGCAGCTGATCCTAGCCCCATCTTAGAGCTAGTGCTCTCTGCTGTCCTGGAAAAATAAGGAAGAAGATGGAGTGGCTTAGACAGTACAGGAGCCCTGTGAAAGTCAAGGTCAGAGCTTTCTTTATGTTACCCCCTTGTTCACTGCAGTGGGTTTCTGGCTCCAGGCTCCCACTTTGTCTGCTCAGACTGGTCTTCATCTGTGCTTATTTGCCCCATGAAGGATTGGATAATAGTGCTATTTTCTTCCCCCTTCACTTTACAAGCTGTCTTCCTTACCTGAGTTATGGCAGATAATCCAATCTGCCCCTCTCCTATTTGTGCCTCTCTCCTTTCTTGTACATCAGATAGATCCCTCTATGGGATAATCAGGAAAGAAAGTGATATAAGGATAATCTTACAACATGTATTCATTACTCACCCTAGGGCAAGGGGCAAACATAGCCAAACCACTTCAGGCCCTCCCATAGAGATACCTGAATCCCACAGAAGGCTTATACCAATAGTTTTTTTTCCCAGAGGGTCAGCACCCGTTGGTTGTAGGTAGACTTGGACCCATCCTGGGGCCACAGTGAACTAAAAGAATATTGGCTCCTCACAACTGGCTGACTCTTCCTCCAGAAGCCATGGCCCTCCGGCCTGGGTCAGATCTTGGCAAGTAAGATCCCTACGCAGTTCATGAGGCCTCCAGTTACCCTGGAACCTGAATACACGCCCCCAGTTCTCATCCTCACACCGAATCTCCCTCAGCAGCAGACTATGTGGAAATTATAGCCGTGTGCCTCTACTTATTTGAAGTGTACTGTAGAAACAAGTGTTTATAAGACTAAGAATAAACAAATAACCAAAACTGCCTATTCATAGTTTTCATGACTTTCCTCAGAATATCAGCCCATTTGCTATTTCAAAAAATTAATCAGAGTGGCACTGTCTGGAACTGACACTGACATGTGCCCCTTACTATAAAATGGCACCTGATTCCTACAGCCTCTGTAGAGTAGAAGGCATACCTTTTTTTTTTTAAATCAGACTCCCCTAGACTATATTCCTTCTCATTCAGTTCCCTTTTCACTGGACTTCTTTCACCCTGAGTATCACTGAGATCAGTTATTGCCAGTCCTGCTGATGACCATAGGCAAGTCTGTGCCTGTCTCTAACAAAATAGAGTAGAACATCACCTACCATGTAGCCCATTCACATGCACGATCTTACTCAATCCTCATTCTGCCCTTGGGAGAAAGATGTATTATCTCCATATTACAGATGAGGCTCAGAGAAATTAGTCACTTCCCCAGTGTCCTTCAGGCATGAAGGCACAGATCAGATCCTAGAATTTAAACCCAGGTCTTGAAGCCTAGAGGCTAAACTCTTAACCAGTATAATAATCTGCCTCCCGGGTCCTAACTTTCCCTCTGCCCTAACTCTGATTCTCCTCTGAGCCCAGCTTCTCTGGAAGGTGCTTGTGAGAAGTCAGTGGCCAAGTTCCAAGCTTTGGTGTCATTAGATGCCCAATTTCAGTTGCAGGTTATCTTTTATAGTCTCCTCCACCCTAAATAAGAATTTATTTACCTTTCTTTTTACCTCTCCCCCACCCCTAGCACTGGGGGTTGAACTAGAGCCCTTGCACTGAGCTACATCCCAGTCCTTTTTATTTTTTATTTTGAGATAAAGTCTTTCTAAATTGTCTATCCTGAGTTTGAATTTGCAATCTTCCTGCTTTAGCTTCCTAGAGTGCTGGGATTACAGGTTTGCACCACATGCCCAACTTACTTTTTTTTTTTTTAATGGTACCAGGGATCAAACTCAGGACCTTGTGTTTTCGAGGCAGGAGGCAGAACCACTGAGCTAAATCCCCAGCCCTATTGTTGTTTTTTGAGAAAGTGTCTCACTATGTTCTAAGCTAGCCTCAAACTTGCCATGTAGGCCATGATGGCCTTAAACTCATAGTCCTCCTGCCTCAGCCTCCCTAGTGCAGGGCTACAGACATGTACCACCAAGTCCAGTTTACCTTTTTAAAATTTTTATTCATTTGTTAAAACTTTTTTTTTTGGAGACAGGATCTTACTATGTAGTTCAGACTGGCCTTAAATTCACTATGTAGCCCAGGCTGCCCTTGAACTTGTGGCAGTCTTCCTCCTTCAGCCTCCCTAGTGCTGGGGTAACTTTTTTTTTTGGTACCAAAAATCAAATTGAGGACCTTGTGCTTACAAGGCAGGCACGGTGCCACTGAGCTAAATCCCTAGCCCAACTTTTCTTTTTCTTTTTTTTTTTTTCATAAAGCTTATTGGTCCATTGTAGGTATACAAATACATTTACATTCATCATTGGGATCTTGTACCTTTACATGGTGTATCTTGGTTATTTTTTCCCCATTTCCCCTGCCTTCCCTTCACCCCCTCCACCCTTGCCTATTTACAAAGATTTTGTTTCCATTTTTTCCTTTTCTCATATTTTTTCTTTTCCTTCTTTCCCCTACCCCTCCCACTTCCCCTACTCCTTTAGACCTTTTCTTCCTGTTTCACATTATCAATTATACATTTTGATCCTTATTTACACTTTTAATTTTTCACACCAGAAAAACTATTCAGTATTTACACGTGTGTCTTATTTATTTCACTTAAGAGTATAGCCTCAATGTGCATCCATTTAGCAATAAATGTCTCTAGTTTCTTGTTCTTTATGGGTGAGTAGTACTCCATTTTATAAAAAAACCACATCTTTATCTGTTCTCTAGTTGATGGGCAATTGGGCTGTTTCCATGTTTTAACTATTACAAACTGTGGCGCTATGAACATGGGTGTACATATATCGCTGTGGTATGATTCTTTTAATTCTTTTGGGAAGATACCCAGCAGGGGAATAGCTGGGTCAAATGGGACCTCTAATCCTAGTCCAACTTTTCTTTTAATGAATAATATCTTTTAAAATTATGTCAGTTTTTCTGCCACTGGTCACATATTACTACTGAAAAGCGTTAAACATTTTGGAGGAAGCAGCCTCTTTAACTCACATGCTAAGTGTTGCACAGTTTGACCTCTATAGTCTCCCATTCGAAAGCCTTTCCCAAGCCCCCACAATCTAATGGCTCTTTGCTCACTATTGTTAGGGCCTCTCTCAGCTTCTATCAGAGCTGGAAAAAGGCAGACCATGAGAGCTCCATTACCTCTAAGAGTATTCTTGATATCTGTCTGGCCTGGAAATCTGGTACATAACCACACTAGTTTTACTTCTGAAACTTTATTGTAGTAACAACATGATTATTTTTAATAAGAAACAGAGTGCTTACAGACAAAGATGGCTCTGTCTCATGCAAAGTCCCCTTCCTCGGGTGTTTCAGACCTGGGCAGGTTCAATTAATCTTCTAGAATGCAGACCAGGTGTTTATCCACCAGGTGTCATTATTTACCAGTCTCACAAGCCACTGGGCTGTCTTTGTGCACTGAATGGTGAGAAAGCTAACAACAAGACTAAATAAAAATAGATTTAGGAAAGGACATTGTGTCTGAAATGCAATTTGGGCCTTCCAAAGACCAACAACATTTTCCTGATCAGATTTCCTAACCTGCTGCATCCTCTGGAAGGAGTCAGAACTTTTGTTTTTCAGAATAGCCCTGATTTCCAGCTGCATCATGCTAGACTCAGGCCTGTAGCTCCAAGTCTTAAGTAGTCATCCCTTCAGTATCCAGTTCCCTATGGCCCTATTGCCCCTCTCACCTTTCCCTCAGCTCCCAAGTTTCTGGGCCTTGGGGGCAGAGGAAAGCATCCACAGTACAGAGGCGAGTAAGAGATTGCTTCTTCCTACTCTGCTAGTCCCAGGGACTGAGCATCTAGGACATAAATGTGAGAAGTCACAGACTAGCAAATGTGAGCAGGGGAGATTGCACAGGGCTGCCTGGTAAAAGGCCACCTGAAGGAGTAGAGGGGGAAAGATACTCCTGACCCTTCCCACATGCTCCTCTTCATTCTTCAGGCTGTGGGAGCAAGGGGAGACTGAGAGGGCTCAGACCAGGTATGCCCTGCTTGCCTTCAGAGCCAGCCATTGCTGCTGAAATCCACACGCAGGGCCTCCTCATCGGCAGAGCTCAGCCCCTGCAGGGGAGCACGACAGGGGCCTCCATAGTAGCCAAACCAGTCCATGGCTTTCTTCAGCCCTGGGATTCCAAAGCGTCGGGTCACCTAAGGAGGAAGACCTGTTATAAGAGATTGCAGAACCCTCTGCATATACCTACCTAGAACCCAGACATCTGTCACTTTTAGAAATTTGGAGTTTCTACCTCTACCCCCAGTGAAGGAACTCTACCAAATCTGTAGCACCCAGGGTAGATTGGAGTCCAGATTTATAGACCAGAAAGCAGGTCAGTAATAGTAAAGTGCAAAAACCTCAAATTGAGAAGGAAACCTGCCTCTGTTGGTTTTAGGGGAAAAAGGTACCCCAACAGGAAAGAGAAATTCAGCCCTCGGGCTGGGTAGAAGGGAGCAAGTTCTAGGTACCACAACATCATGTCTTTAGCCTGGTTCCCTAGAACTTTTGCCAGGACACTGCAGGATTAGGAAGTCAGGAGACCAAATCTCTGACAATCTCAGGTACAGCCCCTTACTCCCCTGACATCAGGGTCCCTCACTCACTGATAGCTCCTCCTCACCCTGTTTAAATGCTCTCATGGGAAAAATTGCATCATTATTCAAATAAGTTTTGTTGTTTAACTGTATGTCGTGTTCTTATTATTTCAGCTGGTTTTCTTGTCCAAAAAGTGAGGGGGTCAGACAACATGATATGTAAAAGCTTGTCTAGTTTAGTGGAAGACCTAAAGCTATTGTATAATTTAAAATCATGCATGGAATTTTACAGAATAAATGAAGGATCAAGCTTCTTTGTTTTTGATACAGCAACTGGTTATTTCATACTGATCAGAAGTGTTAGATGAATCTTTCCCTAACTAAAAACTAGAAAAGAAATCATTACTTATTAAAATTTTATTTGGAGGGAAGCTTAAACCTTAGAAATATGGACTTCATGAAAGGTAAAAATAATGAAGTTGTTTGGGGTAGGAAGGTATGTTGGGAATCAGTAATGAATTACCAGTAACTATTCACTGCTAGAGACCAGTGGGCTTTTTTTAAATCACTGATTTTTAAAAATTTGTATTAGTAGCTGGGGATTTAGCTCAGTGGTTTCGCCGCCTGCTGCGCTAGCGCAAGGACCCAAGTTTGATCCCCGGTACCAAAAAGAAAATTTGTATTAGTATATGTTTACAGTACGTAATGGGGAGTTGGTACATGTATATAACACATCTTAGTTCTTTCTACTTCCCTCCCTTCCCCTCCCTTCCCTCCATCTCTTATTCCCCTTCCACCAGCAGGCTTTAGTAAGCCTGGACTTT
This sequence comes from Heterocephalus glaber, assembly GCF_053883595.1. Classification (NCBI taxonomy): domain Eukaryota; kingdom Metazoa; phylum Chordata; class Mammalia; order Rodentia; family Bathyergidae; genus Heterocephalus; species Heterocephalus glaber. The sequence goes on along the minus strand of NW_028258320.1, from coordinate 47,469,360 downwards.
TGTTCTTGGAATGGGTCATAGCTCACCCTCCTTCCAGGCCTAGTCCCACCCATGATACTCTAATAGCCTGGTTTTTTTTTTTACCCCAAATCTCTAGAGATTGGAAATACCTAGGGGAGGGAATAAAACCAAGTGGTACCAAGAGAAAAGCTTATTCCTTCCATAGGTTTGTAAAGATTGCTTCAGACCCTGACTGTTTTGGTGGTAGTCTAGAAAATCCTAAATATAGCTGGAGGCTGGCTGGGTGGGAAGGTAGAGGAGGGACATTGTGTTCAACCAGGGCAGAGCAGTAAGAGTGACATCAGACTGCTCTTGGGGTGTCTGAGCCTACAGCCCAGGCAGCAGCAAGGTGTTCCAGGCATTCCTGAGTGTGTGCCCACCCAGAGCTGGCACAAGAGGGCACTGAATGCAGAGTGAGGCAGAATGGGGTAAAGCACAGAGAGCTTGGAGAGCAGTGAGGCTTCCTGTCTTTCCAGGAACAGCCCAAGCTGCTTGTCTATAAAATGAAGTGATAAGTACACCTATCCATAGAGATGTCACAAGGATCAGATGAAAACACCACTAACATGAAAGCAATCCCCGGGGCCCTGAAAGTACCATCTCCTCTTGTCCTGGTGGGATATAGATCCTGGGACCTTCTCTTTCACAGGTGGATGGGAGTGGGAGAGCTGAGGCCCTGCAATGTGGAATGTGCAGTTGTTCAGAGTTACCTATGCCCCTCTGGGCTTAGTTGAAAGTCCCTCAATTCAGCAAGTTCTTTTAAGCTATTTATAGTGCCTGATCCTAGGAGAAGCTACACATCCAGGAAGACTCATGCTTTCCCCTCAGCTGTCCTTTCTCTAAAGCTGAGCTAATCTGCCTCTTTGAGTTAAGGACACAAGCTGTGAGGGAGGCCTAGAGCCCACTCACCAATTTATCCAGACAAAGCACTGTTGAAGAACTCAGCCGTGTGTAGCCTGGTCTATGGTGAGGCCAGCAAGTACTAGTCTTAGATATAAAATTTAAGGAGAAGCAAAAAACCCTCAATAATCAAGATAAAAATATGTCAAAGAAATATTTTTTTAAATCAAAATTAATGCAAACATCCATCATGAGCAGTTTTAAAGAGAGCATTCAACAGAGCCCCACCCTGCCACATTAGCCTGAGTCAACAGTTAACGCGTGTCCCTATATGTATGCCTTTTGTATTTAAAAAAAATTTTCCATAGAAGTATATTTTGGGAAAAAAACATTTTAATGAGTTTTCTTTCAGTAAAGCCAGGAAAGTAAATTTATATAGATTGTGTTTTTGGTATACATAAAAGACTTAAACCTAAAATAATACTGTGAGGTTTTTTTGTTTGCTTGTTTGTGTGTGTGTTTGTTTTGGTTTTGTGGTACTGGGGATTGAACCCAGGACCTTCACACTGAGCTATATCCCCAGCCCTTTAGAAACCTTTTTATTTCAAGACAGGAGCTTACTGAGTTACCCAGGCTATGCTCAAACTTTCAATCCTCTTGCCTTGACCTCCCAGAGTGCGAGATTCCAGGCCTGCACCACCACATCCACCTCCTGTTTTTATACCCACAATATATTTTTTCAACTACTTTAATGTATGGGGGTGGATTTACCATTTGGAAAATACTTAAGAGTTTTCACTTTCAGGAAGATAGAGTAAATGTACTTACCCTATTCTCCCCAATAAATACAACTAAAAAGCTTGGACATTATATAAAACACAGAGATAAGACTCTGTAAGGTAACAAGAAGGAGACCAACCAGGGACCTCGGGCCACAAGGAACAACACAGTGGTGAGCCCTTGGCCCAGACGTGGAGCTAAAGCCAACAACCATGAAATGCCAGTGGACACACTATAACAGTCCCAACAGGGCTGAGGATTTAGCTCAGTGATTCTGCTGCCTGCTTCACAAGCGCAAGGATCTGACTTCGATCCCCAGTACCAAAAAAAAAAAAAAGTCCCAACAAAAGCCAGTTCTGGGGCCGGGGATTTAGCTCAGTGGTTCCAGCGCCTGCCTCGCAAGGGCAAAGTCCTGAGTTCGATTCCCGATACCAAAAAAAAAAAAAAGCCAGTTCTCTCTGTCCAAAAGACCAGGAAAGGAAAAATCTAGCATAACAAGATGTAAAAGTTTTAGATAATAATCACTTTAACTCCAGCCAAACACCATGGAGTAGACAGTGGCCCCCACTACCCAGGCCAGCAAGGGCTGAATAAAGAAGCCTGAAGTCTCACCCTGTTCCTATTCCCAGCTGGATGCTGTCAGAGGAGGGCCGGTGGAGGAGAGTCAGGACTCTTACCACTGCGCCCTCTTAAAGAGGCCACCACTGGCCATCCACTGCTCCCCTCACTAACGCCTCCACCTGATACTTAGTGATGTTGGTGGAAGCCACATGGAGAGCAGTAAGGAAGCATTCTCCCCTCCAGCCAGGGAGGTGTCAGTAGAAGCCTATCTCTAAAGCCTAGTGTTTGTTTTTGAGGTGCTAGTGATCAAACTGAGGACCTCCTGTATGCTAGGCAAATGCTCCACCACTAAGCTACATCCCCAGCCTGAGAAGTGTAAATTTTTTTTTTAACTCATGAAGAAGAAATCTTCAGTCCCCAATAGTTTCAACTGAAGAATTCTACAAAATATTTTAAGATTTAATACCAATTCTAGTCTCTTCCAGAAAATAGAAGAGGAGAGAATACTTGCCAATTCATTTTGGGAAGCTGTTGTTATCCTGATACCAAAGTCAGAAAAGAAAGATAAAGAACCACACATGGTGGCATGCACCTATGCTCCCAACACTTGGGAGGCTGAGGCAGGAAGCTTGCCAAGAGTTTGAGGTCAGCTTGTGCTACATAGTAAATTCAAGGCCAGCCTGAACTACATGTCAAGAGCCTGTCTCAAAAGAAAAAGAAAAAAAAAGAAGGAAGGAAGAAGTGACTAATATTCCTCATGAATATAGAACACAAAAATCCTTAACAAAACATTAGCAAATAAAATTCAGCAATACATCAAAAGAATTATGTGCCATCACTAAATGAGATTCATTCCAGAAAATCAAATCTGTGTCAAATATTTGAAAATTAATATAATTACCATATTAATATTAACAGGGTAAAGAAGGTAGTCACATGATCATATCTATCAATACAGAAAAACATTTGACAAAATTCAACACCCATTCGTGACTTTTTTTTTGGTACCAGGGATTGAACTTGGGTCCTTGCGGTTTTGGGGCGGGTGGCAGAACCACTGACCTAAATCCCCGGCCCATGACTTTTAAAAATTTAGAAAACTAGGAATAGAGAGGAATTTGTTCAACTTGATAAAAAGAATTTACAAAAACTTAAAGCTAGAAATAGACATATGGTATGATTATCTATATAGGAACTGCAAGGAATCTACCAAAAATACACTCCTAGAGGGGCAGGGGATTTAGCTCAGTGGTGCCGCCGCCTGCCTCACAAGTGCAAGATCCCGAGTTCGATCCCTCATACAAAAAACAAAACAAAAAAAACACTCCTAGAACTAATAAGTGAGTTCAGCAAAGTCACAAGATATACAATAAACATTCAAAACAAAAAAAATCAATTTTGAGCCAGGCATGGTGACACATGCCTATAATCCTAGCACTTGGAAGGCTGAAGCAGGAGGATCTTGAGTTCAAGACCAGCCTGGACTATATAGCAAGACCGTGTCTCAAAAAAAAAAGTCAATTGTGTTTTAAATACTAGTGATGGTGGTTACTGAATTTCATATGGATAATAAAATTAAAAATATATTATTTTCAATCACTCAAAAAATATGAACTACATAGGTATACATTTCTCAAACAGAAGTTTTCCCAAAACTACAAAATACTGAAGAAAATTTTTAAAACAGTGATCTAAGGGCCGGGGATTTAGCTCAGTGGTTCTGCTGCCTGTCTCGCAAGCATGAAGACCCGAGTTCGATCCCCAGTACCAAAAAAAAAACAAAAACAAAACAGTGATCTAAATAAATAGACATTACCAAGGGCCAGGATGTAGCTCAGGCACCTGCCTGGCAAGCCCAAGGTCCTGAGTTTGATACCTGGTACCGAAAAAAAAAAAAATAGACATTACCTGAACAAGGATTGGAGGATGACAGTAAAGATGACAACCATCCTCATACTATATACCACTTTAACACAATTCCTATTAAAATTCATCAAAATATTTTTTGTATAGACAAGACAATTCTAAAATATGTATGGAAGGCAAAGGAATTAGACCAACTAACACAATTTTTTTTTTTTTGGTACCAGGGATCAAACTTGAGTCCTTGCGCTTGCGCAGCAGGCGGCGAAACCACTGAGCTAAATTCACGGCCTGAACTAACACAATTTTGGCAAGAAAAAAAACCTTCTTTTAAGACTTTTATATAGGGGCTGCAGATTTAGCTCAGTGGTTCTGCCACCTGCCTTGCAAGCGCAAGGACGCAAGTTCGATCCCCTGTACCAAAAAAAAAAAAGACTTATATAGCTACAACAATCAAGTCAGTGGTACTGTAGAGGAATAGACATATCGATCAATGAGAAGAGAGAATCCAGAAATAGACCCACACAAATATGCCCCACAGATTTTTGACAAAAGTGCAAAAGCAATTCAATAAAGGAAAGACACCTTTTTCAACAAAGGGTGCTGGAGCAAGTGGGTGTTCATAGGCAAAAAAAACCCACACACACACAAAAAGACAAACTAAGACCTAAGTCTCACACTTGTTTTTGTTTTTTTTTGTTACCGGGGATTGAACTCGAGACCTTGTGCTTGCGAGGCAGGCGGGGGAACCACTGAGCTAAATCCCCAGCCCAACTCTCACACTTTATATAAAAAATTAACTCAAAATGGGTCACAAACATGTAGAATAAAAAACCATCAAACTTTGAGGAAAAAAAGTAAAATTTCATGATCTAGTGGTAAGCAAAGAATTTTTAGACTTGATACCAAAAGCATCATTCATTTTTAAAAAATGATAAATTGGACTTCATCAAAGCTTAAAAATTTGCTTGGTTAAAAAAAACCTATAAAGAGAATGAAAAGATAAGCTACAGACTGGGAGGAAATATAAATCACATATCTAACAAAGGACTAGTATCTAGAAGATACGAAGTTTTGTTCAGAATGAACCAATGTGAGGGTAGAATTTCACATATAGAAGATAAGATTGCAATTAGTGAGGAGGAAAAGAAAAATTGCTTTAAAATTGTAAGGGAACATGAGAAATCAATCCAGCAGCTGCTAGACGATGCAAAGAAGAATAACATAAGACTTTTTTAGATTTTTCAAGACAAGGTCTCCCTCTAATTCAGGTTGGGCTTGAATTCACTATGTATCGCAGGCTGGCCTCAAACTCCCAGTGATCCTCATGCCTCAGCCTCTGAAGTGCTGGAATTACAGGCATGCACCACCACACCTAGCCAAAGAACTTTCAAAACTCAGCAATAAAAAAACCAATCCAGTTAGAAAATAATCAAGGGAAAGACAAGCCCATTGAGGCTATACCTTGCAGTGTAGCTTGATTGTAAAGTACAAGTTTAGCATGCGCAAGGCCCTGGATCGGATCCCCCAGCACCAAAAAAAGAAAAAAAAAATGGGCAAGAGACAGATATTTGAGTGAAAAGAATATGACAAATTAACACATTAAAAGATATTCAGTATTAGCCATCAGGAAATGCAAATTTAAACCACAATAAGATGTTACTACATCCTATCAGAATGGCTCAAATAAAAAAGGCATACATTTACATCAGTGTAAATATAAAATGATACAGTCACTCTGGAAAACAATTCAGCAGTTTCTTAAAAAGCTAAACATACTGAGTGTGGTGGCACACACCTGTAACCCCAGCACTCATGAGGCAGGCTCGGGAGTCGGAGGCCATGCTGTAAGCTGGAGGCCAACCTGAGCTACATAGTGAGTTCAAGACTGGCCTGAACTACACAGGAAGACCCTGTCTCAAAAAAAACTAAACATGCAACCAACCATCATACCACCTATAATCACACTGTTGGTATTTATCCCAGGAAAAGTATAGTCACACAAAAACCTGTACACAGATGTTCATGGCAGCTTTTTTTTTTTGGTACCAGGGGTCGAACTCGGGTCCTTGTGCTTGCGCAGCAGGCGGTGAAACCACTGAGCTAAATCCCCAGCCCTCATGGCAGCTTTTAATAGCCAAAGATGGGAAACAACCCAGCTCCCCTCAATGGGTGAATGTTTAAACAGGTGTGGTATAGCCATTCCATAGAATACTACTCAGCAACTAAAAGGAATTACTATTTTTTTTTAAGGAATTACTATTGATCTTACAACCTAGATAAATCTCGGATTCCAAAAGTTACATACTATATGTTTCCATATAGTATAGTCTTGAACTGACAAAATTATAAAAATGGTGAACATATTCAGGTTACCAGGAGTTCAAGGGGGTGGGTATAGGGCTGAGTAGGTATGGTTATAGGAGGGTAACATGAAGGATCCTTGTGGTGATGACAGTAATATATATATGTCTTGGCTATATCAATGTCGGTGTCCTAAAGCCTATCCAATAAGGTAAAATTTTTCTATAAATGTACCATGTAAAATGCTACCACGGGGGGGGGGGGAGTTAGGAAATTAATGCCTGTATTATCTCTCACAACTGCATATGAATCTATAATTATCTCCAGATAAAAAGTTTAACTTTGTGTATGTGTGTGTATATATATATATATATATATATTTTTTTTTTTTTTTCCCTTCTGTTTGCCTCAGACTTCAAAATGTCTTTGATCTTGATAAGCATTCTGGGTTGCTTTTGTTTTGTTTTGTCTCCCCCACCCCAATGTTGAGGATTGAACCCAGGGCCTCATACATGATAGGAAAGCACTGTACTACCACTGAGCTACATACCCAGCCAGCATTCTCCCTTAAGTTCTTTTCCTTGATTTGCCCAACATAGAACTGTGGTACATGGTCTGACTGTAGCATGGATTATTTGAAGATAGAATTGTGCTAGAAAATATGGACTTGAATATCTTCAGCCTTCAAGCTCCTCCTAATCATTTTGATTTTCAGGATCTGGCTCCTTGAGAGCTGATTTAAAAGGCCCACAGTTTACTCTGTAGGTAGTCATCTCTCAGGACAGTCCCAGGATTACTTATGTCACAGTCACTGGGGAGGCTTGTTTCAGTGCATATTTAAAGGACCAGGACTTTATCCCCCACAGGGATTCTAATTCATACCGAAGCTTAAGAACCAACTGGCTCAACTTTGTCTGCAGCCAAGATTTTCTGGAGAGGCATAAGGCATTCCCACACTGAGATATTCTTTTTTTTTTTTTTCGATATGGGGATCAAACTCAGGACCCTGCGCTTGAGAAGCAGGCAGCAGAACCACTGAGCTAAAACCTGGGCCCTGAGATGTTCTGTAAAAGGACTTTGTGAAAGGGAAGGGACTGAACAGGGACCCTGTGCCAGCCCTGGCTCCCACTCCCCAGATGCCTTGGGAGCTTACCGCGGTGTTGGGCTCAATGAGGCGGAGCTGTAGCTTCTGGGCGGCCTCCCATTGACCTGTGAGGCAGAGTCGCTCCAGCTGGCATACCTGGGCTCCCAGGACATTGGCCAGGGCACACACGCCCCCCACAGCTCCTGCCCAGAGTAAGATACAGACTATTTTCCAGAGCCACTTCCCACAGGGAATCCCAAACCCTGGTCCCTGAACCTTTTCATCCTGGGACATAGGATATGAATTTCTATGCCACTGTTGACCATGTCAAAGTCATGCTCTATGAATCCAAGTGCACATTTATGGAGAGAAAAAGTTGCTTACATGTTCAAAATAGAATCCCACAGTCGGTCTGTGAAGAGCAGGGAAATGAGCCCAAAGGGCCTCCCTTGCCCTTCCAGAGTCAGGTCCTGGCTGCCCATTGACATCTCCAGTGTTTTGCCAGCTGCCCTCTGACTCATTAGTTCTGGAAGGGTAGGGAGTAGCTTCGAGCTTGTGCTCTCCTAAAACCTTTCCCCCTGGAGGAATTCACCCTGGCACAGTGGTGGGGGTGGGAGTGAGGAAGAGGAGTGGAGAGAGCTCAGGCACATGGTCAGAGACTGAGCATTTCCTCTTATTGGCTGCCTCATCTTGGATAAGTTTCAGGCCCTCTATAGTCCTCTTTGTTCTCATCTGGGTAGTGGAAATGTGTTGGTTGTGACCTCAGAAACCTCAGCCATCTCTGCCACCCATTGAGGGTAGTTGGGAATGACCCTAAGTACAGTGGCCTCTGGCCTGGAAAGAAAGTAGACAATTGGGAATGAGCAAATACAGTTACGATTTATAGAATACCTACTGTGTAGCAGGCGCTATGGCATACATGAGGCTGATGATCTCTAATCCTCACAGTACCTCTTTGGGCTCAGAGAGATTATGTGCATTGCCCCATGTTACTCAGTGAGTAAATGGCTAAGCTGAGAGTCCACCTCAGATATCCTCACCTCCAGGGTCTGTGCTCTTTCCATCTACCCCACTCTCAAGAAGGAGGTGGAAATGGGTCCCCTCTTCTCCTGTACTTTAGAGATTGTGACGTGGCAAAAGGGGTATGAGCAAAGACCTACCAACAAGCCAAAGTCTGCAGAGACCAGAGGGAATAGGAACCAGTGTTGTTCCCTGCAGTACTTTTGAACGAGTTCCATTCTGAGAGAACATTCATAAGTCAGATTCATTCACATTCCGACAAAAGTGAGTCATACAGTGCACTTGTGAATCTTACACAGTACACCTGTGAAAGTTCACAACTTGAACGTTCATAAGTCAGGGACTTTTTACACTGGAAAAGTCACTCAAAGCTAAACTCACTGGAGTTTTGGCTGAAGGGAGCAGATGCTGCCTCCATTTTTATACTCCAGGGTCCAAATCCCACCTGAACCCAAGGACCTTGACCCAAAGCACATGAGAGCATTTGGTATATGTGACATTACTAGGATCAAATCAGGCAGCTGAAGATCCCAGGTTTAGCTCTGCAGGTCTGACAGTGCATTCTGGTTTGGGATGGAGGGGGGCATGGTGGTGGTGGTGGTGGTGGAATAGGTTGGAATTCTCACCTTGAGGGGAGGCCTCAAGATCTCTGCCCCCAGAGACTGATTTACAAGGCGAGAGAAGAGGAGCTAATTTTTTTTTTGAGGCAAGGTCTCACCATGTAGTTCAGATTGGCCTTGAACTCACTGTGTACTCCAGGCAAGTCTCAAACTCATGGCAATCCTCCTGCTCAGCCTCCCAGTGCTGGGATCACAGGCATGTGCCACCACACCCAGCCTGGAAGAGCTATGTTTTTTCCCCCTCGGTAGTGGGGATTTAGCCCAGGGCCTTCACACTGAGCTTCATCTCCAGATCTTTTTCTACTTTTTGAGACATGGTCTCATGAAATCATCAAGTTGCCCAGGCTGGGATCAAACTTGCAATCCTGCCTCAGCCAGATGCATGTTCTGGGATCACAGGCATGCACTACCACCCCAATTTGGAGGAGCTAAATTTGTCATCTAAGCATGAACTTGAGGCTTAGAACAACCTGCAGGCATTCCTATTATAGCCCAGGGATTGTACAAGACCACCCTCCTGTACCCAACAAAGTTATTCATGAGTGCCCAGTGTCAGAAAAGAAAGCAGAGTGGGCAGCTTTCTAGGTAAGCATCCTCTGCAGATCTTGCCCTGGCCTTTCCAGCCTCTCCCAGCAGACCCAGCTGGCTGGGTGTATCTTGGCAACCCATGACAGTTGGAAAGCAGTGGGTAACCTACCCAAGGCATAGCTGGCCAGCAAGAAACCAACTGATCCAGCCAACACCTGGAAATCCTGCTTCCTGGTCTTGTGAACAATCAGCGCAATTCTAGTCACCTGCAACAGCAAACATGGTATGAGAGCTGGGCCCAGAGTTGCCCACCAGCCTGAACAGGCTAGACAAGTGCTACAGAATGAAAGCCCAGTTCCTAGAGAGAGGCTTGCAAGTTCAGACAAAGCCCAGAGAACCCACTCAATAGAGAGAGCCCTGGGGCTGGGGATTTAGCTCAGTGGTTTCACCGCCTGCTGCTCAAGCACAAGGACCCGAGTTTGATCCCCGGTACCAAAAAAAAAAAAAAAAAAATTAGAGCCCAAACAGGAACCCAGGACAGACACTGATCCCAGAGCTGTGCTGAAGCGGGTAGCTAATGCTAGGGCCCAGAGAAGGAGGAGGGTATCCCAGCCTGGTAGCTGCTGCCACTCACATCACCACCACTGTCCTTCATCCCCACGATATTTGGGTGCTGAGAAAGTGTGACCACTGCATCCACAGGCAGGTCCAGCCCTGTGTTGGCTGGGACACTGTACAGCACCACGGGGATTGGAGAGAGATCAGCAACCTGAGGAGAACAGAGAGAAAGAAGGAGATGGCAGCCACCCCAAGTCCTCAGAGGTGCAGGCTTGGACCCACTCCTATCTGAACAGTTCTGCCTCCTGAACTCTGAGCCACCAGTGCTGTAGACCGTGACTGCAGCTACTGTATCATGATGGAAAATATCTATTGAATGCTATATACATTACATGGTAGGCACAGCTCAAAATCCTTTGTGTCCTAGATCTCACTTACACCTCAACAACCACTGTTCCTCCCTTTTTAGAAGGGGAGGAACCAGTGACACAGAGTGGCTCAGTGTTACACAGCTGGTATATGGTAGTTGTGTCCCATAGCTGCCATTCACATGAAGTAGGCTCACCACTCTATTCCCAGCTTCTCAAGTCTCCTCTGGATGCCAGGCCTCTGACCCATGCCCACCCCTCATACCAACCTTGGTGTAGTGGTGAATGAGGGCAGAGCTGTTCATGCGGCCACGATAGTAGAAAGGAGTCACCACCATGACAGCATCAGCCCCAACCTGCGCCATGCTGACAGTCATCTCCACAGTGGCTTGAGTGGCTGCAGGAGGCAGAGCAGGAGGAAGTATCAGTTTGGGGCAAGACACTGGGGCAAGCAAAGGGAGCCTCAGAGTGTCCCCAAAGAGGCAGAACAAGCAGACAAAACCCAACCCCAGGGCCAAAGAACCTGGACCCCATAGCCCAGCCACCCACAAGGGCCCAGGGCATTCAGGCCTCACACTCGCAGCCGGAGCCTGCTAACAGGAGTTTGTCCTTGGGCATGACCTGGTGCACTCTGCTCACCACCTCCAGGCGCTCGCTGCTGGTCAGGAAGGGGAACTCGCCAGTGGAGCCTTGGACCACAAGTCCTGCAACAGAGGCCCCATCTCAAGGACTGACACCTTTCCATCCTCTTAGGAGTGACTGGGACACTAGTGTTCAACACTCATCAGGTTCCTACCTCCCCAATACCATCATTTCCCACATCTTTCCTTCCCACTCCTGGTTTTTAAAAATTTTTTTCCCTCATATTTGGCAACAGAATTTCCTAATTTATTTGAAAAAGCTTGAAATAAAGATCTTCTAGGTTTGACCCTTTTATTCAAATTATCAGAAAAAAAGGCTTCTAATTAGTCTGCCAAACAACTGATTGACATTAGCAAAGAGATGTAACTGGCTGATGAAATGCTGACATTTTCAATGTGAAGAATAACATCAGCATATTTTCTATAATTGTTTAGTGAATTTGAAATGACTATTTTGATTTTACAAGCATGGACTAGGATATGCTTTTCCTTTTGAATTCACCTGTTTTATTGTGAAATCTTAGTGTACCTGAGACAGATTGTGTCAAATTGTAAATTTAATTAAACCCAGAACCAGTACTCTGAAACAATGTTCAGCCAGAATCAAAGGCTTAAAAGATGTGAGGCACAGTTTTAGAAGTCTTAATAAATATTTAAACCAGTCACTTCTTATCAAAATTGGTTCATGTTCTTTTAATTTCTATTTTTGTGTTTATCATGTATACAGTAAATATAAAAGAAACCTAGTTGCTAGTGGATAACAGATGTTCTAAATTCTTAACCTTGTCTCTCCTTCTTTTTAATATATACTTTTGTGTTATAAAAGTTAATGTTTTAAAATATAGGCAAAACATTATGTTATACAATGCATTATTAATTGTGATTACACATTTTCTAATGTTAATGCTTGACAATTTTTCCAACTCCTCCCTTTTGATTCAAATTATGAACTAAATATAGGATGTTTCTATTCACAATTTTTGTCCCCAAATATTTCAGCTGAGTAAATATCCACCTGCACACTGAGTAGCAGTCATAGCTCACAGTCAGTTTCTTCATCTTTGGATCAATGCTCCATTCATCTCCAACAACCTTCTGGTCATCCAGTTGCAAGCAACTTCTTTTATTGATTGTACCCTTCATGCTTTCTTTTCTGATTCTCTAAATCTGCTGACAGCTCCTCAGTCATTTATCTTATTGCTCATCCATTTCCCCTCCATCGGGTGTCCCAGGCAACCTTTTTGTTCATATTTTGTTTTGTTTCCTATAACTTTCTACCATAGTTCAAACAGCCTCCCCAGCTTCCCCCAAGATATATGTACCATCCCCGGGTAGTCTCACTTTGAAACATACTTGGACTGTTTCTTTTTTTTTTTCTTAGATTCATTATTGGTACATTTTAGGTATACAATACATTTACATTTATCATTGGGCACTTGTACCTTTACCATCCCTGTTCTGCTACTCTTTTTATTTTATTTATTTATTTATTTTTAGTACCAGGGATTGAACTCAGGACCTTGCGCTTGAGAGGCAGGCAGTAGAACCACTGAACTAAATCCCTGGCCCTCCCTGTTCTAATATAGGCAGAATATTTTCCCCAGGTATATGATAGTCTACTTAATAATTTTTCTTTGTGGGATTTTCCCCCCAGTACTGGGGATTGAACACAAAGCCTCATACATGCTAAGCAAATGCTGTACCATTCAGCTATATTCCCAGCCTTTTTTATTTTAAGAGACAGGGTTTGGCTACATTGCCCACGCTGGCCTTAAACTTGTAATACTCCTGCCTCAACCTTTCCAGTCATGGGGATTGCCCGCATATGCCACCATGACCAGCTATTTTTCTTTGTTTATTTCTCCTTGTTTAATGAAACATTGTAGCCTCACCAAAAAGAATAGCGAGTAATATAATCCATACCTGTGTACCCAGTGCCCATAGCAAACCTATCCTGATCACCTTCCTCCTTGTCCTGAGTCAGGTGTTTATTGTTCTCATTTATGTCTTTGCACACTTGCAACAACATACTTATGGACCCAGGAATATACACAGGCTTCTGCAATTTTAAACTTCACAGAAATAAAACAAACCTTATATAACCTTCTGCAGTTCGATGTTTTCATTTAATGTTGTGAGCTCTGTCCACACAGCACACATAGCTGTGATTCATTCATTTTAATTGATACATATCATATTCGATTATATGGTTAGATGACAGTTCATTTTTCATTCTGTTGTGGAGAACACTTAGAATGTTTCCTTCTTTTGGCTACTGAAAACAATGCAGAAACAATCATTTTTGCATATGTCCAAGACTTCCTCTAATATTAGCTAGGTGTGTAATTGCTGTGCCATGTACATGTGTATTTCTACAGGTACCACCCTTCCAAGTCAGTGTATACTCAGCAGCAGCATTTTTTGTAATGTCAGAACAAATTTTTTTGCCAATTTTCTGGGTGAAAATTGATATCTCATTGTTTTATTTATTTGTTTGTTTGTTTGTTTGTTTATTTATTTATTTTTGGTACCAGGGATTGAACTCAGGACCTTGAGCTTGCGAGGCAGGCATGGCACCACTGAGCTAAATTCCCAGCCCCCTCATTGTTTTATTTTGCATTTTCCTGTCTCACAAACTATTTGAGAAGCTTCTAACATTTTATTTCTAAGAGAGACCAGCAGAATTTATGTTCTTCATCTGAACCCAAAGGAATGTTAGAATTACTAAGTTTTTCCATTTAACTTTCTTTTTTCTCTTCCTTCTCCTCTCTAGTCTATTCCAATTTTTACAAAACTGAAGTAGTTTACAAATGCTTCATACAGTGAGATTATTAATAAATAGAACGATGTTTGGGAGAAGTAAAAGAAAATAAAGCTGGGACTTGTATTGCATACAAAATCCCTGCACAGTTGTGAAAGTGGGTCCATGAATATGATGTGGAGCTTCCCAGCAGTCGAAGCTAAAAGGAACATGTGGTCAGTTAACAGACATGTGAACCTAAAAGATAAAAGCAAAGCAGCTGCCCTGGCATAGACCAAGAGAAATTGTTTCTGTGAGTCATCCTTAAGGGGACACAGTGTGATGCAGACTCAACTACATACCACAAACCATGCTGTTTACTACATCATTAGATTCCACTGAGTGAGTTGCCAGGCTATCACTCATAGTTAGCCTTTTTTTTTCCTTTCTCTTTCAAGTTTTTTGCCTTAATAATGTATAGCAAGCAGTATCTTGAGTCAAATAGCATCTGGTTTCATTGGATCACCTCCTGAGGGTTAACTCCTCCATGTCAGGCTGGAAGCTGAAGGGAAGAGGCTTCTGTGTGTTGCTACATCAGGCCCCAGAGCTTTCCCAGAAAAGCTGCCAGCCCTAGATGAGGGCTCTGATCTGGCCGTGATGTGACCAGCGTCCTTGACCAAGGAGTTAGAGGTCATACTCTTGCTGATTCCTCTATACAAAAACCAAAGCCATCTGCCACCCTGGGCTAGGGTGGACTAATGCCACAGTCCCTGACCCAACTACAATTGCTCCCAAGTCACCTTTCATCCAGTGCTCATTTCCAGGGGTCCCTGAGCTCCACAGATGGGCCTGGCCTCAAAGTGGGGTCTGGTACTCTGGGAGGTAGCAGCAGGGCCTGTACTCAAGGCTCCCAGAGCGTGGCCCTCTCTCTACTGTCCCTGGAAGGGGGCTTCTGCCCTAGGCCTGACTCCCTGGCTGAGGAGGAGCAGGACACTGGCTGGTGAGCAAGTCACATCACATCTCTGAGTCTCTATTTCTTTTTGTGTGGAAAGACAAATCATTTCAATCCTACCACATAGGGTTGTTTTAAAGGTTTAGCATTGTTTTAAAGTTTAAGTGGGATCCTCTTTCTAAAGTACTTAGGCTAGAACCTAGTACTCAACAAGTGTTAGCTGTAATAGAGTCGGAAGAAGGTGCTCAAACCTTAAACCGGGACTAGCTGGAATTAAGGGGGAATCTGGGGGAGGCCCTAACTCTCCCAGCCCCACCTGAAAGATAAGGCACTCTCATTTTGGAAGCTACTATCAACTGCTCCCATGGTTACTCTGGCTGCTGTAGAAAGCCAGGGTGGCTTGAGAGGGGCAGTGGGTGTTTGGGGATAGGGATCCATAAACAACATGGTGATTTTACTATGACCAGAAGGAATCACAGTCTGTCCTAAATAAGGAGATCCCTGGTCACTGTTATGGCTCCTTAATTCATCATCATCGCTTCCTCCAAGAAGTCTTCCTGGGATGCATCCGCTGGACCTCTCTACTCTGACTTCCATTTCCTTTTCTCTGTACTTCCTATTGTCTCCTTGCATACCCAGAGGTCCTCAGAGCTCTTCAATCCCATCCCTACCCCACCCCTCTGTAGGATTAGGCAAAATTTCCCAATCTGGCCTTTCTGTAAAATGAGAAGTTAGATCAGATGAACTCCAAAGTCTTCCCTGGCTCTAGATTCCATAGTCATTTTTTTTTTCTGGCTTTCCCCACTTCCCTTGATCTGTCTCTTAATATTTTCCTTCCATCAAAACTAACTGCTAGGGCCAGGGATATAGCACAGTGACAGAGCGCTAGCATGCACAAGGCCTTGGGTTCGATCCCTGGCACCACATTAAAAAAAAACAAAAAAAACACTTGTCAGTGTCCCACCTACCCACCCACACACACTCCCACTGTCCTGCATCTGCATATTTGCATATGCTGTCCCATTCTGCCTGGCCTCTGGTGGAAGCTCTCAGATGCTATGAGAACACCAAGATTTTCCTCATTTCCCTCCACCCTGTGCTCCACAGCATTTTCGTCTGTACAGACTAGTCTAGGTGTGTATCAGCAATATGTTATATAAAAGAAATACTGTCACACTTAGGAGGCTGAGGCAGGAGGATCACAGGGATTTCAAGACCATCCTGAGCTACATAGTGAGTTCAAGGCCAGCTGGACTACATAGCAAGACTGTCTCAAAAAAACAAAAACAAGAACAAAAAAATTGTCACAAGTCTGGGCTGGGGCAGAATATATTTTGCATGATGTAATTCCTAACCTCCCTCTGGGAAGACATTTGCATTCCCAACAAAATGCTTAAGCAATTTTCTGATGAATTTTAATGGACTTAAGCCTGGATCTGGGAAGCCAGCCACACTCCCCTTTGACTCAGGCCAGAGTGGCCATTAATTGCTCTTTGTATCTTATCTAATAATGATCCAATTGTCTATTTTCTAATAAAAAAATGTCCTCACCAAGAATATATACTTGAGTTGACTGCCATTTTGAGTTGAGGCCATTTTGCTTGCAGCATAATTGTAATAAAACTTACATGCTCCTAAATAAAACTGAACATGTTTTAGCTTTAAATTCTGAACTACTTTTAGCCCTACAGAAAAGTTACAAAAATAATGCAGAATATTTCTGTACATCCCTCACCTAATCTCCATCAACAACATTTTACCTATTGTAAATGATCAGAACCAGAGAATTAACATTAACATAATACAACTAACTGAAGACTTTTAATTTTGTCAACTTGAAAAATCTTTTAAAACTATTCTTCCAAGATCATAATTAGCTGACCTGAAATTTCATGTAATAAACTTTCAGTAAGAAATTTAAGGTCTCCCAGATATGTGCATGCATTTTAACAATTCCTTTCAGATGCCAAGCCTTACCACGGTCTTGATTTTTGTCTAATTTAACATTTTTCCTGTGTAATTGATCCTATTTTTCCCAGCTAAAATTTTTACTATGAAATATTTTAAATGTATAAATATATAAATCCAAATTTATATAGAGTCACTTGTTGATAATGTTCCATAAATTCAAATACTCTGAACTGTGCTTTACAAGATAATTTGTTTGGGTTGTTTATGGATTTAACCATGCTTTGCAGTGATTTGGGGGACCTGGAGTTTTAAGCACACAGGCTGGCAACTACTGGCAAATCCATAATAGATCCAAATGGTGAGAAATGTATATGTCAAAGAGTTACTTGGAGTTAGTGCTTTGTAATAGACTTCTCTAAAGATTCACAGAGGAAAGCCCAGAGATTTAGTGGTGCTGCCTGCATCACAAGCCCAAAGTCCTGAGTTCAATCCCCAGTACAAAAAAAAAAAAAAGATTCACAGAGGAGGTGGCTGCCTTCCCTCTATCTGGGAACGGGTCACCACTTGCCCCCACAATGCCTTCTTGGGACCCAGGAAAAGGAGGCAGGGAGAATCCTAAGCAGGGGAATTGCCAGAACATGTGAGAAGAGGTCAAGGTTAGTCACTCAAGGCAGAGCCATGTGGATTGGTAGGAAGAGGACCGGGAGGCAGCACAGGGAAGGAACTGGGGGACTTCAGGGGCTTTGGAGTTAGGCAAAGCTGTGATCTGGTCCAAGCAATATCTCTTACTATCTTAGGCAAATTATGTCTCTGACCTCAGTAGTCTCATTTGTGAAATGGAGAGAACCTAATGCCTTCATAGTAGATCTATGACTTAACATTTAACACAGGGCAGGGTATATACTTTTTTAAAAACAATTTTAGGGTGTATTTTTTTTAAAAGCCCTCAAGGGGCTGGGGATTTAGGCAGTGGCACCGCACCTGCCTCGCAAGCACAAGGTCCTGAGTTCGATCCCTGGTACTGCAAAAATAAATAAATAAATAAATAAAAATAAGTAAGCCCTCAAAAAAGAGGAAGCTGCCAGTAATACTAGTAACACTGGTAGCAGCAGCAGTAGCTACAGTCACAGCCGCAGCAGTAGTGACATAGACAAGCTTAATATCTGTGGATGCAGATGGTAGGGACATTCTCACATGGATCCCTAGGGGTTCCTGGAAGCAGATGGGGCAGGGAGGGAGATACAGAGTGGGATACCATGGATTTGAAAAGGCACCAAGAGGACAGGGTCGAAGCCTGTTCCTTATCCCGCCCCCCCATTCCTGCCTGGTTCCTCCTTCTCTGGCAACATCAGATTGGTGGGTTGGAGGACCCTAGAGGTATCTCCTCCCCAGCACCTGAGACTGGAAGTATGTGGGGTAGGAGAAGAGGGATGGATGGGTCAGGGGAGCTGTTTCATGGAGTCTTAAAAGCAAGCCCAATGAAAAGGCCCAAAGCAAGGCCCAGATTCAGATGACTGTTGGAGGAGGAACCCTTTCCCTTCACCTCTCCCAAACTCTGGCTGGCCACAGAGCCCCTTGACTCAGCATGAGGGGATACAAGGCTTTATTGGCTCCGTTCCAAGCATTTGGCATCAGTTTGGGGCTCTTGGCTGCTCCTGGGGTCTGCCTCATCTGTCTCCTCTCAGTATGTCTTCAGGGGTCTCAGGGTCTGTCACAGCTGCCTTGCTTCCCTTCAGCTCTTCCTCTACCAGGGTCCATCTTCTATGGAAGAGCCCACTCATAACCCCTGGGGAAGGGGCCAAGGAAGAAAGGATTTTGGTGACAGCATCTCACCCTGGGCCAAGAAGTTTCCCTGTAGAAGAGAAAACAGGCCTGTTTGTATGGGCCAGCCTTGCTGGGGGAAGGGGCATGTGCTTGGGCAGCTTCAAGAATTATACATCTGGTTGCTGCGGTTGGGCAGGCTATGGCTGTGGTGGCTTGGGTGGCCTGGATAACCCTGATGGCTCTGATGGCCATAGAAAGTGCTTGTGTGGTTGGCACCAGCCATGGTGGTTTCCCGCTGGGTGAGGAAACTCCTTTTCAACTTCATTTCCACCTCTTCGAGGGCCTTCAGCTCCTCCGGGTTGATATCCCTGGACTCCAAGTGGCCTGAGTGCTGGTAAGCTGTGGCTCGCTGCAGCATGGAGTTAGCCACACACTGCCCCTTGGTGTCAATCTCCTTGACCCAAGCAGCCACAGCAGCCCGTGTAGTCTCATCCGTGGAAGAGGGCTTTCCTGACTCCTTGTGGGTCTCCTTGGTCACTGTGGACCCAGACATCTTCTGACTGCTGGTGACAGATTCCTGGTGCAGAGCTGTCCTCCTTTCCCCAGGCCTGGAGGTGACGGTCTCCATGCGGATCGGGGTGCTGGCCTTCCCACTCTCAGGCTGGATAGCGCTGCTGGTGCAGGCATGGTTGTCAGGGGCCAGTTTCTCCTCAGACAGGCAGCTAAAGTGAGATTTGATCCAGCTTTCCTTTGTTTTGTGGGATTCCCGTGACTCATCTTGTGCAGTCTCTGGGGTTATCTTACTTCTCTTCCTCTGATCCCACAGCATGAGGCCTCCGCCTCCTAGCAAGAGGATGGTCCCCAGCACCACCTTGCATGGTGGTTGCTGGATGAACTCCAAGAAGGTCTCCAGGACCCTACACCAGGCAGACAGAGCTAAGAGCACACTGGGAGTTGAGGAGCCAGGTGGTATGGCTCATGCTTGAAAGGGCAGGCTCTCCAAGAATGTCTGACAGACAGGCCACTGCTGTGCCCTCCCTAGGCTACCCCTGTTGCATCAGCAGTGAGCTCCATTATGAGGAAGACAGTTGGGGGAGGGGGGAGGGGAGGCAGCCCTCAAGTCTAGCCTGGCAGTCATTACCTCAGGCCTGGGTCCTGTCTCCCTCACTGACCACTGTCCTCAAGGTCAGATAGTTTCTCCAATTCTAATTTCCCTTTGGCTTTTGCTACTCTGTCCTTCTTATTGTCTAGTCTTCAGTTTTTCTTCCTCCCTATTCAGTGGCCCTAAGGGCAGAGGATGCTGAGTCAGGCTGGGCCTGGCTGGGATGGCATCCGTTCTTGGCCCCCTGAGATTGGTACCTTCCTCCATCCAGATGCATCTCTGCTACCAGCTCAGCATATTCCATCCCCAATTGTAGCCTTCACTCCCATTACAGGACAGAACCCAGAACAAAAAAGGCTCAGGAGGGAGCTCATTCTGGAATAACATGAGGTCACAATTGGGAGGAGACAAGCAGTGGGCTGAGAAGACAGAGCAGATAGGACAGAAGACTTCACTGGGTCCCCATCCTTAGTGCCATTCCAGAGTGGTGTCTGCTGTCTTGTGTCCTAGTGACGCACCTGCAAATCCAAAATGTGCCTCATGGTAAATAAATGAGCACAGTGTAGGGCATGAGAAGTAGGCCACCTAGCCAGGCTTTCCCTGGAGGCCTGTATAATCCTGAGTAATTCTCATGCATCTCAGTGAAAAAATATGCCTAGGCTGCTCTATTTTTCCCCCAAAGTAATTTAATACATTTTATTTTATTTTCCTCCTTTCCTTCTTTCTTTCTTTGGTACTGGGGATTGAACTCAGGACCTTATGCTTGCGAGACAGGTGCATTGCCACTGAACTAAATCCCCAGCCCCCATCTAATACATTTTAAAAATGAAGCCAGGCCTTGTGGCACATGCCTATAATTCCAGCATTCAGAAGGCTGAAGGAGGAGGATCACTGTGAGTTCAAGGCCAGCCTGGACTATACACAGTGAGACCCTATCAATCAATCAATAAAGCAAGCCAAAATAGGCTTGTAAAAGTAGTGGCACTTTAAACAAAACATCTTCTCTAACAGTAATGATTTCTTTCTTTTTTTTTTTTTTTTGGTAGCGGGGATTGAATTCGGGTCCTTGTGCTTGCAAGGCAAGCAGCAGAACCACTGAGCTAAATCCCTGGCCCTCTAACAGTAATGATTGTAATACTAGTATATACAACAGTATTTTATCTTTCACAAGAAATCACAGTCTATTCTTCATAGAAGAAGTAAGATGCTAGTTTAAAGTTTTATGGGCAACATCTGCCCTGCCTTGCTTGATTAGCTCTGTGGTTGTCCACTAACTTCAGTTGAAAATAACAATTCAAAGTCCACTTTTGAGGTTATATAGAGGTGAGTTCAGGGCTACATGGCCCTCTGGAGAAGCCCTCCTTTCAGTCTCTGATTATAACCTTTTTTTGTTGGTTTTCTGAGATAGGATCTCATTAAGTAGTCTGGGGTGGTCTCGAACTCACTATGTAGCCCACTGTGCTTCAAACACACAGTCCTCCTGCTTCAGTCTCACAAGTGCTGGGATTAAGGTGTGTGCTCAGCTTCTGGTTATAACTTTTATTCAAATAATCAGTACAAATTAGCAATGTTTTTGTTTTTTTTTTGGTACCTGGGATTGAACTCCGGAACTTGCGCTTTCAAGGCAGGCGGCGGAACCACTGAGCTAAATCCCCAGCCCTGGCAATGATTCTTTTAAAAGATTTTAAAAAGAGCTACACAGTTTCAGGCAGGGCCTTCCAGGAGGCTGTCTGTGTTCACTCATGCAGACTCCCACCTCGTCTTTAGAGATTTTTTTTTATTCTTATTTTAATTACACATGCTTGCAGTATGTAACAATTACATCCCTTGTGGGAGTTCATACACATGCATAACACAACTCAATTCTTTTTACTTCCCCTTCCCCTCCCCTCCTTCCAGGGCACGTTGTTGCAGACACCTCGGAACACCAAATAGCTGCCTCCTCTCCCCCAGGGTATGGCCTGAAGGTCCACTCCAGAACTGGACAAGAGAAATAGGTTTTAGAGCTGACATAGTTTGATTGAGTCCACAGAGGCCCCGTGACAGGATGCCCCAGTTCTACATTGTCGTGGCTAGTAACCCGAAGGATCAGCTCCCTGTTCTAAAATGAGGAAACCAGACTAGGAGGTTATATAATTTCTCCATGTCACTCTAATGGCCAGCCAGGAGCCTTATCCAGGTCTTCAACCTCCAGGTGCTGGGCTCTTTGTCCCTCAGCCCCTGCCTCCTTGATGTGTGGCTGAGAGAGGGAACAGACAAGAGCAGGAGGCTATATGCCGAATCCTCCAAAGCCTATGCTCCAGAGCCCTCCATGACCTAGGTAGAGTGAATCTACAGGATGGAAAGGAACATCCAGAGAAGAGTCTGAGGGTTTCTGGGAATTCTTTGGTTGGCAGGCAGACACCAGATATAAAATTGTCCCTCCCAGTTCCTAAACTAGAGTGTCCTGGAAGTTTGAAGCTGAAGCAGAGTCTTCTGTCAGAGGTTCAGGACCTTCTTGCTTTGTTTCAAGGGAACCAGGCCTCATCCAGCCCTTAGGCCCCCATAAGCAAGCCAAGGCAGACATTTACTTAGAGGTGGTTTCCCTGCTCAATATGGGTGTCCACCAGGACTTCACTGTCCCCTGAGGAAGGGTCACATCATTTGTATACTGAGCTATGAATGGAGGCTCAGTTGCACCACTGGTAACTGTTACAAAGCAGCTATGCCACATTATAAATCACACTGCCATTTTAATACTCATCACCATAGGAATCACCTTCTCATGTATACCACTCTATAATCTACAGTGTGCTCTCACTTTCCCCTCTGATTTTTCTCCCAACCTTTTCACAATATAACCATCATTACCCCTATGTGTCAGATGGGGAAACTAAGGTTTACAGAGATTATCCCACTATAAGTCAGTGGCATAGCTGTGATTGGAAACCAGAGTCCACTGTCTTAGCTGCTAACCTGCACCACCAAAGTCATAGCTACACCATTCCCAAAGCTGGTACCCACCCAACACTATTTGTTGAGATAGTCTGGTCTAGTGACTCAGAGGGGGCTGATAGAGTCAGCAAGTAGAAAGAAATAGAGTATGGGCCGTGCCATCAGAGCTAGCCCAGACCTCAGGCCAGCCATGTGGTAACTCAGTGGTCTTGGACAGTGGCCACATCTCTGAGTCCCCAGTTCCCATCCATGAGATAGTGCTGTCAAGAGCACTGCCCATGAACTGCCCTAAATTGGGCCATTTCCTTCTACCTTCAGGTATTGCACCTGTGGCTGTGTGCCATGTTGGAGTCCCTGGCCTCAGTGAGGGGGAGAGCCATGTATAAAGAAGGAGATGAATCAAAGGAGCTAGTACAATAACTAATTCTGGGGCCAGGGATTTAGCTCAGTGGTTCTGGTGCCTGCCTCGCAAGTGCAAGGTCCGGAGTTCAATCCCTGGTACCAAAATAAATAAAGAAAGGAAGAAAATTTTTTTAAAAAGAACTAATTCTGCCAAGGAAACCTTGGCCTGGAAGAGAACATGCAAATGAGGCTTGGAGAATAAGGAGGTTGATGCTGGCTGCACTGCCACATGTGACTTCCTCTGATGTGGTCACACCAGCATGAGGGTCTGCTTCACAAGGATGCAACACTCATTCTCCAGCATAGTCCCACAATAACTCTGGGAGCTCAAAAGGCACATTAGCCCTTCACAGCTGAGGAAACAGAGGCAGGAGAGTTTGGTCTGAGGTGCCAGCACCTGTGTGCCTCCCCCAGCCTCTGGTTCCCCTCCCACAGGGGACAGGCCTGCTTACCTCGGAAGGGGAGGGTACCCAGTTTGTGCAGGTTCTCCTCCAATTTCCCATAGTCCACCTCTGCGTTCGCAGCAAAGGGGGTAGTCACAGGGGGGTAGATGCCTGCGATGTCCACCTTCTTCCCCTCCCCTGAGGCCCAGCCCCTCGCATTTCTAGACAAGCCCCTGCTCAGCCCCTGCCTCGCAGAGGCCCACATTTGAGGACCCAGCATTTCTCAGGCAGCCTGGGGCCCAGCTGGTCTGTGTCCCCAAGTGAGGCTGAGTTTGAGCTCTTTTCTAACCCTTGTTAATGATCAACATGTCTAGTTAAAAATTGGCAGTCCCCCAGATTTGTAAGCACTGGGGAGGCCTAAACTAGGTGCTCCCAGGGTCAGAAGCAAGTCCTAAAGGTTCTAAGGAGTCCTTTTTCTCCCTGGGAAGCAGCTGAAGAAATGCCACAACCCAGTGTCTCTCTGGCCAGACATGGAGCTGGTTTCTGGGTGCCAACACTAAAGGGGCTCTCCGGTCGGCCTAGGGCCTCTTCCCACAATTCCCAGCCACAAAGCCAGGGGCCATATCAGTTTCCAGGCTGGTGGAGCGGATTGGCTGAGCTGGACCATCCCTGCTCTGTGGGAAGGAGGTGCTTCACAGAGTGCAAGAAGCTGCTTGTGACAAGCCGCTGCCTCACTTCCCTGCCAGGCTCCTCCTGCCAAGGCGACCAAGCATCAGGCTTGTGCTGGCCACACATAGCTCCACAGGACAGCAGTCACGGGGTGGGGGTGGGCTAAGAATATCATCAGGCTTACATGTGCAGCGACCAAAGCTGGGACCCAGGATTTGGGAAAGTGCAGAAAAATGGGGTGGCAGAGAAGAAACAAAACAACAGTAGAGAAAGCAGCAGGGGTGGCTCAGAGGGGCCAAAGGGCTCCAAGATGCCTTTGTCCTCAAATCGACCTTTGCTCCAGCCTTCAATCCTACAAGATTTCAAACACAAATGGCAACAAACAGTACAAATAGCAAAAATAATTTTTATTACGCTAGCTTGTGGGCATTCCTGTATTGTGGAGTGGAGTGGAGTGGCTGGTTCCTCAGCTCTGAGGATCATCCTAGGCCCCTCCCTGCTTTGCACACAGGAGGGGGTGGGTTCTGGCTGCACTGAAGCAGGCATTTACTGGGCTGGCACTTGCTGGGGGGTCTCACGTCCACTCTCAGACCCCTCTAGCCCATTCTGCTCTGTCGCTGGCTCAGGATGTTCCAGGGCATGCCGAGTGTCAGCCTGCCACAGCTGCACCAGGTCCGTGGGGGTCTTTCCTGCCTGGAGGAACCACAAGGAGATCTGTTCACAGTTCCAAAGTCTACTAGACTAGAAGGTGCCCTCAGCTACACCAGTGGCTCTCAACTGGAGGCCACTGGCCATGGGTGAAGACATTTTGGTGGTCACAACTGGGATGTAGGTGCTAGTGGTATCTAGTGGGCAGAAGCTTAAACATCATACAAGACCCAGGACAGTGCCCCTACAATAAGAATTATCAACCCCTAATGTCAATAGTGCTGAGGTTGAGAAACACCCTCTCCACATCCTTCTGCTTTTCCCAGTATCCCCTTAACCCTTCGTGTGTGTGTGTGTGTGTGTGTGCGCGTGCGCGCATGCGTGCGCGCTTCCCACACTCCTTTTGTGATTGCTCTGAGCCCCACAGAAGAGCCTGAACTAGGGCACAACAATCCTCAGAAAACTCGAGGACCACCAGGAATCAACAGTGTGCTACGGATGGTCATGCAAACCAAGTGCTTAGGCTCCTCTCAGTTCCGTCCCACCATGATCGCTGCCACCCTTGGGCCTGCATGTTAGGATCCCTGGCCTATTTGTGTGCCTTAGAAAGCCCTCATACTACACTTCTTACTATCTCTCTGGGCTTGTACTCTGGATATTCACACACACGGGACTGGGAAGGTGGATGATAGGAATGGTATTAATGGAACAAGACAACTTGTGTACTCTGCTGATGGGCAGACACAGTGATATGTGTACTTACCAGGTTCTTGGCCATCATGTCAGCCCCATGAAGGAGCAGCAGTTTGATGATTTTGTAGCGGTTGAGCCTCACAGCATCATGCAAGGCACTGTCTCCTTCCTAGAACCAGGGTAGTACTCAACATGGCCCTTGGGGGCAGTAGGTGGGAAGCAGGGTGACAGGAGATGGTCTAGAGACCCTGCTCAGGAGCCACTGTCCTGAGGGTCCCAGAGGAAAGGACCACTTGCCCGTGGGAGCTGGCAAGCTGCTCACACAACCATGGTGTGGCTGGCTGGGGAGCAGGGGAAGCACTCACTCTGTCTCTGACGTTGATATCCACGCCCAGGGATAGAAAGTGTTCCACAATCTCCACATGCCCCGTGCAGACTGCCACGTGCAGAGGGGTGCTCAGCAGCTGTGGGGTTTAGGCAGGAATGGCTAACTGAGGGACCTGGACCATGGTACCTCTGGGAGAAGGGACTGGTCTAACTCCAGCTTAATCTCTCCCCTAGGCCCTGTTGCCAAGACCTGAGCCCTGGAGGGATAGGGCATGGTACAACTTCCCGCCATCCTATCCAATGATCTAACTCTAAAGCCTTAAATGTCACCTCCTCTGGCAGCCTTCTCATTCTCCTCTCTCCTGTGAGCAAGAGTTCATTATTTATTTATTTATTTATTTATTTATTTATTTATTTATTTATTATATTGTGGTGCCTTGAGATTGAACCTAGGGCCTTGCACAAGCTAGGCTAGTGCTCCACCACTAAGTCCAATTCTAGCCCACTCTTCTTTGAATCATTACAGTAGATGCTACTTATTGCAAGACGACATGTGGTGACATGACAAAATGCAACGTAAAGTACTGTCCCATCTAACCTAACCAAGAAACCTGCAAGACGTTTACAGATGAGTACAGAGGCTCAGAGGCTATATTACTTTAGCCTGGATTATACATGAAAGAACAGAAAGATAGGGGTGGGGATGTAGCTCAGTGGCGCTGCACCTGTCTAGCAAGCGCAAGGTCCTGAATTCTATCCTCGGTACCAAGAAAAAAAAAGGATGGTGGATTAATAAATGAACAGATGAATAAATGGATGGATAGATGGATAGCTAACTGGGTGGATGGTTGAGGGATGGGTAAATAGATGATGAAGTTTTGCATGGATGAACAAATTCTGCATCAGAAGTGGGCCCCAAGCCCCTAAGAGAGTGGGTCTTTTGTCCTTCTCTCTCCTCTGCTCTTTCTGCTCCCATTCCCAGATGGTGGTCCCTTCAGGGCTTATGGCTGCTCTGCAACCACTACAGAAATTCAAACAGTTCACTATCATCCTACCACCTGAGCTCACCTGTCCTTTGCCCCCTGCCCTCTCCCTGCAGTGACCCCAATATCTACTGCATCTGAGCACTGCTGCCTACCTTATCTCTCACATTGGTGTCTGCTCCTCGGCTTTGTAGGAGTTTTACCACCTCTAGGTGGCCTCCACGACAGGCCCAATGCATGGCTGTGCAGTCCAGCTAGAAGGGAAACACAGGCCCTAACTTAGAGTTATAGGGAAGCAAGTGCCCTGGGGAAAAGGACTCCAGTCAAGAGGGCAGAGAGACATGCAGGGGAAA
Organism: Heterocephalus glaber; assembly: GCF_053883595.1. Classification (NCBI taxonomy): domain Eukaryota; kingdom Metazoa; phylum Chordata; class Mammalia; order Rodentia; family Bathyergidae; genus Heterocephalus; species Heterocephalus glaber. The sequence continues at coordinate 47,442,332 of NW_028258320.1, read as the reverse complement.
GGTACTGGGAATGGGCAGAGACTGGGCCTGGGGAGTAGAACAGAACATGCAGGGACTCACTAGCAGTCCATGCCAGAGTGACAGAGGAGGCTCAAGAAGGAGATTGAGCTTGCCCAAGGTCCCACAACCCACGAGAAGTGGGACCTGGCCCTGAGTAGTCTACTGAGTCCCAGATTGGCAGGAAGAGGGAGTCTAATGGTACTGGGCCCACCTCCTACCACCCCACTCAATACCTGCCCTCTTTGCTCACCCGATCCTGGAAGTCCACAGTAGCCCCATTCCCCAGAAGCTTTTCCAGGATCTCCATGTGGCCCTCTAGGGAAGCTCGGTGCAGTGCTGTCCGATGGAACTGTCCCCAGAGAGGCTGTTAGGGCCTGGCCTCTGGCCCCAGGCCTGAGCCTATCTCTCACCCAAGTTGAAGCCCAGGCTTTGCCGCAACTCGTTTCTGACCCCTGTGCTGGGTCTTCATGTCTTTCATTGTCTGCTAGCTCCTTTATGTCCTATCCAGGCCATCCTTGGAGCCTCTGCCCTGGGGACTCTGACTTTCTCATTACCCACCAGTACATCAGCCCTCTCCTGCACAGGCTGGATGCTCTCCTGGGCATGTCTGTTTCCCTTCAGTTCTATGAGTGCTTGATTAATATCTGCTACTTCTTCAAGAAACAACTCATGTGCCACTATTTCCTTGAAACCTCTAGGCCAGAGTTGCCTGGGGGACCCAGATGACCCTTATCTATGACAGAGTGTTTGAAGGCAGGGTGAGACATCATGGAAACTATTTTCCCTGAGTGCTGAGCACAGAGCCAGGATGAGGAGGTCACACTGATTCCTGATTCAAGGAAGGAATGCTTTAAAGTCTTGAAAGTGAAACACTCAGGCAGGACTGTAGGGTATGCCTTCCACTTGCTACTAATCCGGTTATGGCTAATCTCCCATGATTCTCAGCCTTTTCCTTTTTCTTCTTTTAACTCCCAGCACTGAATAGTAGAAGGTGATTGGACAGACAAAAAAGACTAAGACCCTGGAGGCTAAAAAATAGAAAATGGTCAAAGTCTACAATAATGCAGACTGAGTGGATGACCATTGCTATGTTTGATTCTAGGATGTGAAAGCAAGGGAGCAAAGAGACAGTTTGGGGAAAACAAAAAGTGTGATGGGCGATGGAAACATTTTAAAAATAGATGGTAAAAAAAAAGTTATCTGCTGGGGGTTTAGCTCAGTGTTCTGGCGCCTGCCATGCAAGTGCAAGGTCCCAAGTTTGATTCCCAGTACCAAAAAAAAGCGATGATGGTTGCACAACATTATAAGTGTAATTACTGACACTGAATTATATGCTTACAATGCTTAAGTGACATATTTCATGTGATATTTTACCAGAACAGAATAATGAAAATAGGTTGGGGGTGTGGCTTGGTGGTTCAGTTGGTCGCCTAACAAGCTTGAGGCCAGCACAAAAAGGATTTAAAGGCATCATAAGATTATATCATAAAAAATAATAATGTATCCTAGTGCTTGCTTTGTAGGTTTTGCATTCATTCAACAAATATTTATTGAGGCGTTAATATTCCATTAATCATAACATATTGTGAGAAATGTGGGTCATATAACAGTGGGGGCAGGGTGGGGATGTAGCTCAGTGGTGCTGTGCCTGCCTGGCAAGTGCAAAGTCCTGAGTTCAATCCCCAGTACCAAAAAGATAAAAAAAAAAAGGGCTGGGGATTTAGCTCAGTGACATGGTGTCTGCCTTGCAAGCATAAGGTCCTGAGTTCACTCTGGGGTACCAAAAAGGAAAAAAAAAATAGTGGAGGAAACTAAATGACCTGCCCAGACAAAGGTCGCATAGTTAGGGAGTGGTGGACATGGGATTCAAGTCCAAACAAGCTAGTCCTGACATTTTTTTTTATTCATTCCTCCATCTTCCCTTAAGAAATACGTGACATTCCTTACTATGGAGGTGATTTGAGCTGGGGAAAGGTCTAAGGATTTAGGTAAATTGCAGGGGTGGGGATTTAGCTCAGTGGCACCATGCCTGCCTTGCAAGTGCAAGGTCCTGAGTTTGATCCCTGGTATCAAAAAAAAAAATCCTGGATGAGGAAGGAAATATCCCATTTTGAAGACTCCCTCCCAAGGCCCCAAGAAACACCCATGGCTGTTCTCAGGCACACAAATAGGCTAAATCAGGAGAGGAGGCAGCTCTGAGAGGGAGCTAGGTGCAGGGCTGGGGTGGGGGAGAACATCACCTCATCACAGGTGTCAGCTGACCCCCCATCTGCCAGGAACTTCTCAATGACCTTCATTTTCCCCTCCACTGCCGCTTTCAGGAACATCTCCTTATCCACAGGGCCGCTCTACAGGATGTGAGTCCAGTCAAGTCCAGAGTATAACCCCCACGTTCCCCTGCCCACACAGGCAACCCTCCCAGGACCCTTACGATCTCCTCAAGCTCTGGAGGTGGCTCCTGGGCAGCGGCCAGGGCTTCTCGCTTCCTCTGCTTGCGTTTCTTCCGCAGCTCGATGAGGTTCTGGATCCCGCCCACATCGATGATCTCCCGCCTCAGGTCCAGGGATGTCTTGCGCACACGCTCTTGGCTCTGCGTGGGAGTGGCTCATCAACCCCTATATGGAGCACAGAGCTTGGGGGGCTTGAAGGACCCCTCAGGTAAGTTGGGGACCAGAATGGAGTAAGGAGACCATCTCAAGAGAGAAAGAACCAAGGTCCAAGTTCCTTCTAGGACAAGATGGTACAGATGGGGAGGGTGGACTCTGACACAGCAGGCTGATGGCCTGGATTCTGCACTGGTCACAAGGGCCCAGGGATGCTGAGCTGCTGGTCCAGGGATCTCAGAAGACGAGAGGATTTGAGAAGGCCCTGGATTAGCCTGCACTTACCTTAACCTTTTGTAAAGCCTGGCTCTGGGCCCCAAGGTGCTTCTCATCCTCCAGCACCAGCATTTCCATAGGCAGCTTCCTGTGAGAGGTTCCTTGAAGTTTCTGGTGAGCCAAGGAGAGCACCCTGTCAGGACCATGGGGACTGGAAGCCTCTCCCAACCATCCCAAGGACACCCCTATGAGGATTCCTCCTGGGAGGTCAGAACCTAGGCAACACAGGGCTCCGAAGAGGGCCCCAGAAGGGATAAATTCCACAGGGTCCCACCTCAGCCTCAATCCCAACCCTAGCTCCATCTCATGCTTTCTGACTGTCTGGGTCCCCAGCCAAACAAGACTGGAATAAATTTTTTATAAAATTAAGAATAAAGGGCCAGGGATTTAGCTCAGTGGTTCTGCCGCCTGCCTCACAAGCGCAAGGACCAGAGTCTGATCCCTGGTACAAAAAAAAAAAAAAAAGAATACAGTGGACACAAAGATCCGTGGATGCTCAAGATCCTTGCATACAATGGTATAGTATTTGCATGTAACCTATACACATTCTGTCATATACTTTAAATCATCCCCATATTACTTACAAAACCTAATATGATGTAAACACTATGTTAGACTTTATTATTTAAGGAATTACAAGGAAAAATGTATATATTTAGTACAGTTGCATTTTTCTGAATATTTTCCATCTGCAGGTGTTGAATCCACTGAAGCAGAACCTAAGGACTCAGAGGTCTAACTATTCACTTTTTCAAACATCAAGATGGTTTTTTTAAGTTTTAGCTTTTTAGTGTTACAAATTCACTTTCATGAAATCATTGTGATCAGAGATGATATTTTTTCTTTTGTTTTCTTTATAGTTCTGGGGATTGAACCCAGGGCCTCAAACATGCTAGGCAAATACTCTACCACTGAGCCACCCACTCCCATCCTCACCGAAAAAAAGACACTGACTTTATTTTCTCAAAAAAAAAAAAAAGTTTCCAATCTGTAAAACCTAGAGCTTGGAAAATATTGCCCATGGGGAAACTAAAGGATGGAAGCAGCAGCTCCTCAGCTTTCAGGCTGAGATGGATCCTAAGTATCCACCTTCTTTTCTCTGTAATAATATGGTGAAACTCCCTGCCAAGGTCTCTCATCTCATGACTTGTGCCTCTCATTCCCAGGCTGCTTCACTATGTGTGAAGTGCTGACAGCCCATCCTGAAGCTCCCCCTCCATCTTGTGGAGATGTAAACCCAGAACCATCTGCCCAGATTGGAGGGCATTGAGTCAGAGAGGACTAGCTCCTCACAGTAAGCCCAGGCCTTAGCTTCTCCCAGGGTGAGTTTGAGGGCTTGTCTCCCAGATGTTTATTTTGAAGGTCCTGTTGATCACTGCCTCCTCTCATTTTTGTCAGGCTTACATAGTTTTGGGTCTCCCTAGTTCTGGCCTCACTTCATACACTGCCTCTCCTTTCAGGAACAAGATGACCAGGGGCTGCAGCTACTGCTGCATGTAGGGCTCTGGCTGGGCTCCTCGTGGAGCATCAAGAGGATAGGGTTATGGCTTAATCATCTTGGTATTCCTGGCAACTGTGATAGGGCTTGGCATATTTTACGTCCTCAGCAGATATTTGGTGAATGAGTGAATGGATAATGGTAGGTGGGTTTGGCATCCCTGACCACCCTAAGCTCTCTGTGATGACCTAGCCCAATAAGCGCCCTGTAACAGAGCTCCTGCCCAGGAGCTGACCCTAGCCCCTTTTACTCTCCTACCAGGGAGGAGGCTAACCAGGGGTTCTGTCTGAAACCCTGTGAACCTGGGCCCTGGTGGAAACAACTGTGAGCTCTAATGCCACCGAGCATTGCTTAGACTCTTCAGCTCCACTTCTGATTTGTCTGTGGGCTGGGTGGAACACAGTAGGTGCTCAATAAATGTTTGTTGGATTGGATGTCAGCTCATGGAACAAAACTCCTGCCTGACCTCAGAGACTGTTTACAGATTTTAAAAATTCCTGTAAAGTGCTCAGCACAGTGCCTGGCATGTAGTAGGCACTGGGAAGGGAGGTTGGCTGTACCGGTACTTGGAGTCTGATGGCCCTGTAGCTATATTTATTGGATGAATGAATGGAGGAAGACTGCTCTGTGTTCCCTTGCTGAAGATTTCCATGTCTAGTGGCAGCACTCCAGGAATGACGCAGCAGCATGCCTCCCTGCCTGGCATCAGCTAGCCACGTGCACAGCGCCTTCGGGGAGTGAGAAGTAGGATTCCTGGAGATCCAGGGATGCCCTGGCCAGGTCTCAGCAGCCTCAGTCCAAGCTCTTCCCTGACAAATCCAAGCTCATCTCTTCTTGCCTTGGAGCTCCGATCCGATCCTTCCCTCTTCATCATCCCCTCACTCGGCACATTTCCTTTCTGAAACGGGGCCATCCTCTGAACTTATTTCCTCCTTTCCTGTTCCTGTTAGCATTAGCCTTTCCCCCTCCAAAAAGTCCTTCTTGGGTCCATTGGAGCTGTGTTCCTAGAATAGGTTAGATGGCACCACTCTCCCTCACTCAGTGACATTGGTAGTAGCTCCCCACTGCTCAGAGAGTAAGCATCTTTTACATGGTACTTTCTGATTTGTCCTCTGCCTCCCTCCCTGACCTTATTCCCTACTACCAGACTTCATTATGGCTGTACTTTCATTCATTAAGACTTTTAGCTCCTGTCATTTCCTTAGGCTGGAATACTCCTCCCCCTTCATCATCTCCATTTATCACTACTGAAGACCCAGTTCAATTACCATCTTGTCTGAGTGCTCCTTAAAGGCCACAGGTGGAATGATTCACCCTTCCTTTAGGTGCTTTCACTCCTGACTCATATGTTTAGCCATTTCTTCCCTCTGCCCTTTTAGCTGAGCATACAACTGAAAAGTGTTGGCTAAAATGAATGCTCGGCTGGTGAAAAGAAGGCAGGGTCTGGGACTTCGAGGTCTTCCCACTCCTCTCAGCACCAGGCTCCTGGCAGAGCAGACACTAGTTCAAGTGTTAAGTTTAAACAAAACTGAGAGTAGGGCAAGCCGGCACTCCTGCCCCATTCCCTTATCCTGAAGAAAATGCAACTGCGCTGCCAAAGGTCTCCCCAGGAGCTGCCACAGTCCTGGAGGAAATCCAGGCTTCCTTTCCCAGCACCCCTTCCCTGCTCAGCACCAGTCTTTATTTTCCTGCAGCGACCAAAGCCTAGAGTTCCTCCTGCCCAGCCTCCCATCAACAGCTGAGGGGGAGAGGGCTATCTCAGGGCTGCACATTCTGGGCCTTGCTAGGCCGTGGGCAGCTGTCTGCCCTGCATGGCTTGACCTGGCTCTTGAAGCCCCCAATGAGGGCTGGTCTCAAGGCTGGTTCAGCTTCCCGAGCTACCACTGATTCTGTTTTCGAGGCTGAAGCCTCAGTCTCTTACTATCAGCAAGCCCCTCTGCCAGGAGCACACTGGGGTGGGAATGGGCCGGGCAGGGCCCTCAGGGACGTAAGTGTGACAGTCAGGCTCTCCCCTCCCACAACAGACAGGATCTCTTCAGACCCTCCTTGGGCCCCCACCCCCCAGCTCCCACCTCATTCTCCTCCTCCTCTGCCAGCCGCTGCTCAATGAGTGCCGTGGCTCTCTGCACCGCCTCGGAACCCTCCACGGTGCCTTCCATGGTGCCGCCTGTAACTGCTTCCGCAGGCACAGGGCACTGGGGGCTTTATAAGCCAGAGCACCCACACCCACTTGTGGGCGCCTTTACCATGAGCTCACTGGCCCAATTCTCCATCTGCCTCCCCAACCTGTCACCGTCACCTTCACCTCGGGCAGCCCCAGGGAGCAGGGGGAGGCCAGGCAGCAGGGAAGTTGCCCTTCCCCCAACCCCTGGCCTACTGCAGCCAGAGGGCACAGTGGGCAGGGCAGTGGGAAGGAGGCTGTCCAGCCTGTTCTGAGCAGTTGGGGCTGCCTAGGCCTTTCTCTGGGTAGTTGGGCCACACAAACGATCCGCCAGCTGGCAGCGCCACCTGCTGGATGCCTGGAAACTTTATCCTGCTAGTGCCGAGGGAAGCTGAAAACCAATCATACGGACCTAGACAAGACTGTGCCCCCACACTGCCCTGTGAATACACCCTGCTGGCTGTGGGGAGGGGCAGACTCTGCCTTGTGCAGGCAAGAGTACCAGGACAGTGGTGGAAGTGAGGACAGCTACCTCCCTCTGTGTCGGGTTCTTGCGTTTGCTCTGTGGGGCCCCACAGCACCCCCTAGCGAAGTACCACTGTGCTGGGCCATGTATCCATTAGTCATGTACAGACTTACCTGTTCCTCTTGCTTGAAGAGAAGGGTCTCAGAAAGCCATAGCGCAATGCCAAAGGCCAGCTGACAAGATGCACCAGACAGGCTAGCCATGCTCACTGAGAAGGAAAAATACTCCCAACTGGAGGAAAAGCAGACCTGTCCTTGCTTAGGGCCATACCTAAATGTGAGCTCAAGCCCTAGGTCTGATGACCCAGGTTTAGCCTGCCTCATATGGTAGACACCCCAGCTCTGCGAATCAGTTGCACTCATGTACCCTGCCTGCAGCTTAACAGCCTTATCTAAGATTTCCTCTCTGCCAATGTGTTCATTTCCCCATGGAAATACAAGGACTCCATTCTTTTTCCTCTCTGGTTCACAATCTCTAACACATGCTCACCATCTAAGTGTGTCAGAGATTTTGCTTTGAGACTCACATGGGCACAGTACCTCCAGAATTTCCATACAGACCTCAGTTGTGAGGGCACAGCTTGTGGGCCTGGAGCTTCCAAGGCAAGAGAAGACCAGCAACTAATGCCACCTTCCTGAGGTGCTGCTCTGCTCTCAAGGCACTTGCACATCTATTTCCCCCTTTAATCCCTCCCAGCAATGCTGGAGAAGGCAGGGCAAGCAGCAGCATCTCCACTTTAAGAAATCCTGAGTTCAGAACTGGCTTTTGAGGACCTACTCCAAGAACATGAGAGGAGTTGGGATTAGGGCCCAGAAGACAGGACCTCAGGTCAGCATGTCCTGCTGTGCCCAGAGCAGCCAGGGACACCATACCCACCTGTTCCTGCACCAGCAGGAGTTCCAGGGTCCACCGAGCTGTAGAACTCAAAGTCAAATACCAGGCAACAGAGAAGGAGCAAAAGGCTTTATTGATAAATACACAGATATGTCTGTACACAGAGACCTGCCGTGGGACCATGACTAGGCTGCAGACCCCACCACCACTTGGGTTGCAGCCAGAAGATGGTCCTCTGCAGACCCCACACAAAGCCCAACTGTCTGGCCACCTACCTCTTCTCTGCAGATTGTGCTAGGGGCAGGGAGAGGTAGAGGCCCACCTCAGGCTCCCCGAGCCCTGGGGCTCACTGGTTGTTCCTTCCCCTCCAGGGGACTGGCACTGTGCCCAGGGCAGTCAGGGTGGGGGCAGAGGAAGGAGACAGCAGCTGCTTCCAACCCTGAGCAGAAAACTGGAGTGAGCACAGTGGGAGCACCAGATGGCACATCTGGGCTCCAGGGTCTCCAGGTGGGCCCGTGGCTCAAACCTGCCTCTGGAGAAAGGCAGGGTGGAGGGCCCCAGGGCACTAGTCCTCTGACAAGGTTGGCAAGGCCTGTGTGTGGCAGCACTGCTCCCTGTTGCTGGGCACTCCCTGGAAGGCGAGGTCCCTTCACGGCTCACCAGAGCCACACAGTGGGGAAGTGCGCCTGAAGAAAACAACAGCACTTGAAGGCAGCAGCAGGGTGGGGGCCCAGGGCTCCACTCCCACAGAGGCCTTCCATGACCCCTCTTCACAAGAGTCTGTGGGCCTATCAGTCCTGGGGTGGTGGGGGCTGGTTGATGATGACCTGAATAACGAAATCTTTCTGGATCTTGGTTTCCTGGAGCCGTGTGCGGTCTGTGAGGAGTTTCCCAGAGAAGAACCATCGTTGCCAGGACGGCTCTATGCCCTCCTGAGCATGCAGCTGCCTCTTGAGTTGGCCCACTGTGTCAGGCAGGCTGGCGCTGAGCCGCACGTCCTTGCCTGTGGAGAGGCGCACCTTCAGTGGGAACTCACGGCGCACGCTGGGGGTGGGCTCAGGGGGCTCCAGGGTCTCCTCCTCAGTGTGCTCTAGCAGCAGGTTCACGGGCGGTGACAGGCAGTAGATGGGCAGCTGGTAGCGATTGCCCAGTTCGTCATAGCATTCACAGAGCGTGCCTGTGGAAAGGCAGGGCAGGGCAGTCAGTGTGTTGGCTCAGGGACCTGTTGTCATCCTCTGAAAGTCCTATGTTGAAACCCTAACCCCTAATGTGCCTGCATCTGGAGATGGGACCTATAAGAAGTAATTAAGGTTAAGTGAGGTTATAGGAGTGAGGCCCTAATCTCATAGAATGTCCTCATAAGAGATGCCAGAGCACTCTCTTTCCTCTTACCATGTGAGAACACAGTGAGAAGGTGCAAGAAACTAAAATAGCTGGTACCTGGTCTTGGATTTCCCAGGCTCTAGCATTGTGAGAAATAAATTTCTATTGTTTAAGGAACCTAGTAGATAGGGCTTCGTTATAGCAGTCTAAGCTGATTAGTGCATGCATCATGGCCATCCCATAGCCCCCAGGCTCACCCCACAGTGGGGTCTCTCTGAGACAGCCTTACAACCAGAGGAGCATGGGGCTGCAGTCCTGGGCTGTTGTCCTGGTTCCACCAGGTGCTGTCTTGATCAGCCCTGACACATAACTTCTCATTTGTTCATTAAACAGCTCTGCTGACATGTGTGTTGGGTGCTGGGCTTGGGCTTCAGTTTCCTTACTGGTGCAATGTAATGTACATAGAAATGTTTACTGAATCTTGAGCAGACTTTTAAGTGCTAGGACTAGGCCAGGGGATGTTATGTTGTCTTGCTAACAATCATTTCCCTTTCTGCTTGCAAAGTTCTCAGGCTCTAATGTGAGAAGCCCCTTGCTCAATGTCATACAGTTGGGAAAAGACACAAGCTTGAAAATGGAAATAGCTGGGTTAAGACCCAGGCCTGTGACTCTGGAATTCCACCCTTACCCCCGCTTTCCACAGCCTACAAGGCTTCTGTAAACTTAATGGAGAAGTTCCAAGTTCAGTTCCTAGCACACATAACCCAACAGAAGATGGTGTCTCAGATGTTCTGGGACCCCAAAGTGCCATAAACAAGCCATTAGCTTGAAGGTTTGCTGCTGTCTTTTTATCCCTGACTTAGGCATGTTTCTCTATGTCCCCCTTTTGGTCCATGCTCACTCTGAGTTGTTTGATGATCAAGTGAAGAGCCACATATACCTACACCTTCACCTCTACCAACTTGGACGGAAGCTCCTGGCATATGGCTAGCCTCCACTTCTAAACTGTGCTGATGACCCCCATCTCTAGCAGGGATAAAATCTTGGCCCGGCCTACTTACCATGAGGCAGGGTAATGCTAGCGCCATCCAAGATGGCCTGAGCCAGCTCATGGTCATTAGCCTCAGCCGCATAGGCAGCTGCCTTGAGTGCATCCCAGATCTCCTTTCGGCCCTCAAAGGCAGGTGCCGTGTCCCAGAACTCATCCCGCTTGCTCCGCAGCTGCCCATCTGTCATGGGGTAGTCACTCTTCCACTTGAGCCGCTCCTTCTTCAGAGGCTCATTTCGCCCTGGGCAGGACAGATGGAGAGAATCAGTATCTCTAAAGCCACTGGGCCATGATCTACCTTTCCCCAGGCCTCATTCCCCCCAGGGCTAGGGCCTGTAATGTCCAGCATCCCACTGCACAGGTTCCTAGGTTCAATAAGTCCCCAACCTATGAACAAGTTCCATTCTGGGAGAATGTCTGTAAGTTGGATTTGTTCCTAAGTCTGACAAAGTGAGTCTTATACACCTTTGACACAAATACACAATGTAAAGCTTTTCCTCTTGCTTCTGGACATCCTGAGCTCTGACTGAGCACTGTCTTGCTATACACTATCACACTGTCCAGTGAGCACACAGCAGCACAACTGTGACGATGTCCAGCAGACATATGAGCAACTTCTGCAATTTGTTCACATCTATGAATGTTCATAATGTGAGGTCCATTTGTATCAAAGTTCACAACTCGAACAGTCCTAAATCAGGGATTTACTGTATTTAGGTCTCTAGGGCCCTCCCACGACAGCAGGAAAGAGTCCGGAGACCCAACTTAGGGATACAAAATAATTTTGTCAGCAAAGTATATACAAATGCTCCTGGACTTAAAATGCGGTTATGTAGTGATAAGCCAATTTTAAACTGAAAATATCCTAAATCAAAAATGCATCTAGTACACCTAACCCACTGAACATCATAGTTTGGCAACAGTCCACTGCAGAGTGTCAGCTGCTTCCCCCTATGGTTATGTGGCCAACTGGGAGCTGCCACTGCACAGCATCAAGAAAAAATGTCAGGAAGATCAAAATTCAAAATTCAAAGTGCGGTTTCTATTGAATATGTATTGCTTTTTGGTTGTATGTTATTTTGTTTTGTTTTGAGACTGAGTCTCACTATGTCATCTGGGCCAGCCTTGAACTCTCAATCCTGCCTCAGTCTCCAAAGTGCCAGGATTATAGGTATGTGCCACTACGCCTGCCTTGTGTATTACTTTTCCATCTTCAGAAAGATGAAACAAATCTTAAATTTGGGACCGTGTACAGCTTTTGTTGTTGAAGGGTTTGTTTTTTTTGGCTTTTTGAGATAGGGTCTTGCAATGCAATTCAGGATGGAGGACTGCCATGAGTTCGAGGCCAGCCTAAACTACACAGCGAGACCTTGTCTCAAAAAAATTTAAAAAAAAAAATTTTTTTTCCCTTCTTTATATCCACTGTTTCAGAAATGGGTTAAGATATTTGCATTCCAATATTCAACTTTTTATTTCATATTTATACCACTGTCAATTTCCATATGATTAAAAATTATAACTATTTGAAGACCTTGTCACTAATGTGCCATCATATATAAATAATTATAGGGGCTGGGGATTCAGCTCAGTGGCACCACACCTGTCTTGCAAGCACATAGCCCTGAGTTCAATCCCCAGTACCAAAAAAAAAAAATAGTTAAAAAGAATTTTTCTTTTCTTTTTTAAAAAATTTATATATGTATTTATTGGTACATTTTAGGTATAAAATACATTTACATTTATTATCGGGTGTTTGTACCAGAACATGATGTATCTTAGTTTTTATTTTTTCTTTTCTTTTTTGGCAGTGCTGGGGATCAAACCCAGGGCCTACATGCTAAGCACATGCTCTATCACTAAGCTACAACTCCAGACCAAGTTCTGTGTGTATGCGTGTGTGGGTGCCTGTGTGCATATTACTGGGGACTGAACACAGGGCCTTCACACTGAGCTAAATCCCCAGCTCCATCCTCTCCCCCTTTTTGAGATAGGGTCTCATTAAGTTGCTAAACTGTCCAGGCTGGGCTCAAATTCACAATCTTCCTGCCCCAGACTCTTAGAGTGTTGGGATTACAGGAGTGTGCTGCCACAACCAACTTCCAAGACTTTTTAAAAATTTGTGAGACAAGGTCTTACTCAATTTTCCAGGTTAGACTCACACTTGAGATCCTCCTGCCTGGGCCCTCTATGCAGCTGAAATTACTGGTGGGTGCCACCATGCCTGGCTAAGAAATTTTGGCAGGAGGGAGTAACAGAGACTGAACCCAGGGCCTCTGCACTGAGGTACATCTCTTGCCCTTTTAAACTGTGAGACAGGGGCCAAGGATGTAGCTCAGCAGCGTAGTGCCTGCCTGGCAAGTGTGAGGCCCTGAGTTCGATTCCTGGTGCCAAAAAAGAAAAATAAATAAATAAACTGTGAAATAGGATCTCACTAAATTGCTAAATTGCCCATGCTGGGTTCAAACTTCCCATCCTCCTGCCTCAGCCTCCTACAGTGTTGAGATTACAGATTTGTGCCATCACACCTGGCAAGAATTTTTTTTTAAGTCATAACTAACCAATCAAAAAATTCCAGCAGGGTATCGGGATGGCTGAGTGGTCTAAAGCACCAGACTCAAAAAATTCCAGGTTATCTGAAGAAAATATTTACATCAAATGTTATTTTTCTTGTTACCCAAGTGACTCCTATGACAAGTCCAGACCATGGTCAAGACTGAGGGCAGAAGTGTCTATCAAGTCATTGTGGAGGCTACCATCTCAAAGCTGAAGGCACAGCACTCAGCTTCCATACAACTCACTAAAGCTGGGCTTGCCACAGAGCTGCTCTTGCTGGCTGGGCCAGGAGGGGGCTACTCAGCTAAAGAGAATGGCAATTAGTGACCACCTGGACCTGAGCACTTTATGTTCGCTACCCTACTTCAACCCTGCAGTAGCCTTAGGCAGAAGGCAATATTACCACTACTTCACAGAGGACAGGGCAGATGTAGAGATTAAATAACTTGCCTGAGGTCATACAGAGTGAGGAGTGATACAGGAGGGTTCCAACTCAGGTGTGACTAAACCCTGTGACTTGGCCTTTTAATACACACCTGTTTGTGTGGGCAGAAAACTCTGTAGCCAAACATTCAATTTTAAGTATTTTGGGGCTGGCAGGAAGGAAATGCAAATCCTCTTTGGAGGAAAACAACTTTAAACCAGGCCTCAAAAAATTTCCAAAGTAGCCAGGTATGGTTGTGGATACCTGTAATCCCAGCCCTTGGAGGCTGAGGCAGGAAGGAGCCTGGGCTACACAGTGAGGTCAAAGCCAGCAGCCTGAACTACACAGAGAGATCCTGTCTAAAAAAAAAGCCCAGAGTAAAGTTTCACGAGAAATAAGTAATAAGATCATAGTTTTTAGTTAAAAAAATGCATTATGCAAGGAAATGAATCAGAATGAGCCAGAGCCATCTAAAACAACAGGCAAAAGAATCAGACTTTCACAGACTTCAGATTGAGATCTATCAGAAAGATTATAAAATACCATGTTTAAGAAATAAGAGCTGGGGATGGTGATATACACCTGTAACCTCCCCCGCTTTTTTTTTTTGGTACCGGGCATCAAACTCAGGTCCTTGCGCACCAGGCGGGGAAACCACTGAGCTAAATCCCCGGCCCAGCGCCCGCTTTTGATGGTACTAGAGATTGAGCCCAGGGCCTACATTCTGACCCTTTTTTGAATTTGTTATTTTGAGACAGTGTGTCACTAAGTCACTAAGTTGCCCAGGTTGGACTTGAACTTGAGATTCTTCTGAGTGCTGGGATTACAGGCATGTGCCACCACACCTGGCTTGGGAGACAGCTTTAAATGTTCACCTTTTAGCTCTGTTCCTGACAACTGAACCTGCTAGACTGTGATCCCCTGGGACAACTGAGTTGTACGGAACTGTGTACTTGCCTGCTTGCCGCCTGCCTGCCTTTCTCCCCCTACCCCTCCTCTCCCTCTCTCTCAAACTAAAGGGCTGATCTTTAAAACAAACAGCCTTAGGCCGGGGATTTAGCTCAGTGGTGCCGGCCACCTGCCTGGAAAGCGCAAGGTCCTGAGTTCGATTCCCGCTGCCAAAAAATAAAATAAAAATAAGATAAACAGCCTCAGAGAAAAAAATAAACAGCCTGTGGTGGTCCCTTTCAAAGTTGTGGCCCCAAGGGGCCACCAATTTAACTGGGGGATGCTACTGCCTTTGCTCACAAGTCTTGAAGTTCCCCACTACCAGACAGCAGCTAGCTTTCCCAAACTGTCATTTAGGCACTCCTTATCAACACACGAACATTTCGAGTAAGCCCCTCCACAGTGACCCAGGACACAGCAGTTTAAAAACTCTTCACCCTCCACACAGGGCTCTTTTGATGGAAAAACCACGGAGGTGGTGGGCAGGGGCAAGCAGGGTTAAGAAAACAGCAGGAGCCTGGCCAGTGTCATTGCACCTCTGTGCCAGTAGAGGGCAGCTCTAGCACCTCAGGGCCTGCTTGGCTCTCCATCACTGAATCAAATGCAGCATAAAATATGAACACAGTTTAGGCCCAAAGGTTGAGCAGGCACAGGGGACATGACCCAACGTCTGACCTCTACACACTGGTCCATACAATTTTTGGCAGACACACACAAAAACAGAAAATAGGGCTTTTCATCTAAGGATATAAGCAAATCAACAGCAACATTTTAATTCCCATTACTTAAAATATTTTATAGTTGTTAGTCATAAAATGGGCAGTAAGAAGGATGTGAACACTCACATGCTGCACAAACTGCTACAAACCTTATGAAGTGTGGTAAAGATTTATCTACAAAGCCATTTCAATCAGCTTGAGTTTTTTTTTTCCAGCTTGAGTTTTAATAGGGAAAGCTGACAACCCAAATAAATGCATACCATCAGTGGCAGCTACTTTGTGACAGTGAGGAAGAATAAAGAATAATGTCCACAACACAGTGAGAAGTTCAGAGCAGTTAGTGCTTTGTGCTCCAGCTTTTGCTTCTAAAAAAGCATGCATAATTATTAACATATCCTAAAATACCAAAATGCTAATAGTGGTTATACCTGATTGGCAGTTACCAGTGACTTTTTATTTTTTGGCTTTTTTTTGGGTACCGGGATCAAACTCAGGTCCTTGCATTTGCGCAGCAGGCGGCAAAACTACTGAGCTAAATCCCCGGCCCTTTTTTTTGGCTTTTATTTTCCAAGTACTGTACAATGAGAATTACACAGAATAAGAATTGTTGCTTTGGGTCCGGGATTTAGCTCAGTGGTTCAGCCACCTGCCTTGAATGCACAAGGTCCCAACTTCGATCCCGAGTACCAAAAAAAAAAAAATTGTTGCTTTAATGAGAATATAATAAAAACTGTTATTAAGGAAAAAGGATATATGGAGTTCCAGGGAGCAGCGCAGAAAAGCAGGAGAGCTAGCCAGGTGTGGTGGTACATGCCTGAAATCCCAGCACTCTGAAGGCTGAGGCAGGTGGATCACCAGGAGTTTGAGGCCACGCTGGGCTAGATACATAGTGAGTTCAAGGCCAGCCTGAACTACATAGTGAGACCCTGTCTTAAAAAAACAAAAAATTAAAACAAAGAAAAGTAGAAAGAGCTGGGGAAGCCAAGTGAGGGCATCTGAGGATGGTGGTGAGCTGTCCTGCCTAAAACCTGAAGCCTTGGATTCAAGCCTCGGGCAGCTCTGGGTGGCTTTGTCCAGGAGCAGGGCAGGCTCTACTGGATTCAGCAGCAGAAGCATCTAATGGCTTCTACTTAGGACTTTACCTGTTCTAGATAAGAATATCAGAAATATTTTCCTGGATAAAGATGATTTTTTTTAATAAAATGGAGTACTACTAACCCATAAAGAACAACAAACCAGAGACATCTGTAGCTAAATGGATGCATACTGAGGTGATACTCTTAAGTGAAATAAATAGGACACACATGTGTAAATACCGAATAGTTTCTCTGGTGTGAGAAATGCAAAGTGTAAATAAGGATTTAAATGAACAACTGATAATTTAAAATAGGAAGAAAAGGTCCAAAGGGGTAGGGAAAGTGGGAGGGGAAGGGGAAAGGAAAAATTGAGGAAAGGAAAAAATGGAAACAAAGTCTTTGTAAATAGGGATGGGTGAGGGTCAGGGATTTAGCTCAGTGCTTTCGCCGCCTGCTGCGCAAGCACAAGGTCCCAAGTTCGAGCCCCGGTACCAAAAATAAGGGATGGGTGGAGGGGGTAGAGGGGAGGACAGGGAATGGGGTAAAAGACTAAGAACCAAGATACATCATGTACAGGTACAAGTACCCAACGATAAATGTAAATGTATACCTAGAATGTAACAATAAAAGAATTTAAGGAAAAAAATGTTTCTTATTCTTTTTTTTTAATGTTTCCTATTCTTAATGAAGCTGAAAAAAGAGATTTCAAAAATGATAAAAGATCATTCTGTAATGAAGGTCTACAACCTGCACGGAGCCAGTGGGGCAAAATACCTTTAAAACATCATGGGTTTCTATGATTGTGGTGGGCAGGGAACAGCAAAAGATATTTGTGACTGGGCCGGGGATTTAGCTCAGTGGTGCCAAGCCTGCCTTGCTAGCACAAGGTCCTGAGTTCGATCCCTGGTACTGGAAAAAAAAAAAGATATTTGTGACTGAGCAGAGAATGTGTGAGTCTGAGTACAGAGGTAAAGGCTCACAGGGTTGTCCACAGCACCACCTGCATCAGAACCTTCTGGTATGTTGGTTAAACAGGCAGATTCATGGGCTGAACGTGTAGCTCAGTGGCAGAGCATGTGCTTAGCATGAGTGAGACCCTGGGTTCAATCCATAGCACCAGGGGCTGGGCTGGGGTATGTACTTGATTATGGTTTAGGAACTTGTTTGAAGACACAGCAAGACAAACACAATAATGGCATACTCAAACACGCCTTTACATAAAAAAGCTCAACGTATGGATGGTCCCAAAGTTACTGCTGAGCTAATGGCGGGGGGGAGTAAAGGGTACCATATCTTGGTTGGAGAAGGATAATGATGGTGGACCCTGTGGTTTGGCCTTGATAATGAATGGTGTTTGGCAATGCCACCCCCAAAGGAAGCACTGAAAGGAGAGTGGGGAAGAGAACACTAAAGGTCCTCTGCAATTTTCCCAGAGCTGGTGCGCAGGTGCGTGTGCGTGTGAGTGCGTGTACTCCCACCGCCTGACTCACACTGCTTAATTCCCAACAACTACACAGAAAGGGGGATTTTCAGAAACATGGAAGGACAACAGACCCTGGCTGCTTCCTTCTGAACAGCCAGGGCCTCGAAGTGTGCCTGGCCAGTGCAGGTCAGCAGCACCATCTGATGAATTGAGAATGGGACAAAGAGATGAACAGTGAATGGGGTGGGGAGCAAAAAGTGACAGACAGCAGCAGCTGGCGGGGGCAGGCAGCGGAGAGGTACACAGACAGCTTCTTCACTTTTCTGTTTGCTTTTTGTTTCTGGCACCACTGGGGATTGAATCCAGGGAGCACTGAGCTACATCCCTAAGCCTTTTTGTTAATTTGAGATAGGATCTCACTAAATTTCCCAGGCTGACTTCCAACTTGCCATTCTCCTGCCTCAGCCTTCCAAGTAGCTGGGATTACAGGTGTGTACCACTGTGTGTTTACCTTGGTCTCAAACTACAAGAGATCTTTCTGTGGCTTTGGGGACTGGAATAACTGAGCTCCTGGGACATGACACCAAGCCTGAGACCAGCCAAGGGGAGCAAAGATGTCCCATGACAGTCCATCCAAGCCTGGAGCCAGCTCTATTTATACTTGGAACAATCTCCCAGCTATTTCCCACACTTAGTAACCAAGCTCTGTCCCCAGGTTCCTGGCTCCAGGGATGGCCCCAACAGAGCCCTCCCCAGAAGTACTGATTATGATTGTGGACAAGTCTAGGCTTGCTCTGGGCATGTTCTGGTGTGAGAGATAAAGCTTCAGGCAGAAGGACAAAGCAGGAACCAGAGCCTCCCTACCTCAATACCCTGGGCTACAAGGGTTCCCTTGCCCAGAATCTCTCCTCCTTCCTCCTACCCACTCCAGCAGGCACAGCTGGAGTGCAGGTGGATGGCAGTATTCTACCTGGCAGAGGGGATAAAAGGTCAGAAAGAACAGCAAAAGAATCAGCCCAGCCAAGGGAAGCCAACCCAGGTAATCCCTTCAGGAAGCACAGTATTTATACAGTCAGATTTAGCCCCATGACCCTCAGAGCCTGGATAACCTTCCAAAGGAAATTGCTGGCCCAGCTCTGCTCAGCTGGGGCCTCTTTGAGGGCCCGTGAGTCTTGTCTCCCCATTCATTCCTCTGAGCCCCAGCTCCAGGACCCAGGGAGGGAAAAGGATGGAGCCAGTTACTAAGTAAGGCCAGACTTCTTAAACTGCATCCTCTGGGTGGTCCCTGGCAGGGCTGGAGGCCCTCGGTCAAGTGGCTCCCTATTCTCCAGGAGCCCTGTTCTCCCTCCAGGATGGCACTGGCCCAGGACAACTGCAGTTCTCTGCCTCATCTTGTGTGGCTGCTTGTAGCTGGGACCACCTCCAGTGCATTGCTGGGTCCCAGAGGCAGGCTCAGGGTCTGGCATGCCTTGTGAGTGAGTAAATGGAGTGATCAGGCCACTTAGGAAGAGGAGGCGGAGCTGCTGGGAAGAAACCACTGCAAATGGGGGAACAGAAGATTCTATGTTATGAACAAACCTCACTGGATAGGAAAAGAGGAAGAAGGGGACTGATGGAGTGGAAACAAGACCAGTCATTGAGGTGTACAAGTGAGGAAGGAGACCTGCTGTACAGTGACAATGAGGAGCTGGATGCCAGGACTCTAGCCCAGAGAGGGCTGGCACCTCCATGTCAGTGAAGGGAGCAGGAGGTGCAGCCAAGAGAAACAGGACTACCCAGGGCCCGGGACTATAGCAGTTTGAGCTGACAAGGGCACACACAGGAACACAGAGACCGGCTATGGTTTCACTGTGCAACACACAACATGCACATTCACTGGCCATTGCCTGGGCGCTAGGAAGATGGGGTCTTCATCTGCTCTCTGGCCCCTGCATGGCCAAGCGGGTGACTGGCTGGTATCCCAGGCTGGGTGCTCACTGCTCCCTGGCCTATGCCTGAGTGAATATTGGCCTATCTGTTCTTCACTACTAATAGAGTCCCCACATCCACATCTCATCTGCCTCAGAGCCTGGATAACCAACAGTCCCTTCTCTGGACTGGCTTCTAGAGAATACTTCACAAGTGGGGTTAAACAGCAGGTATTGGGCAAATCACCACACTTTCCCTCGTTTTAAGTCCTTATGATGTTCTTAAAAAATAGCAGTTGCTCTTTTCTTGTAGCAAACACATTGCCATCTCCCCTGGTACTGATGTGTTTGTTCCCACGTCCAGGATCTTGGCCTGAACATGAGCAGTCCAGTGTGAGCAGCTCTAGAGGGAAACTGATTACATGTGTTTTCTGGCAACCTAGATTACAGATAACTGAGTAAAGAAACACCACAGCCTCTGTATGCTGTCTGGCTACCAACAGGGCCTTCAGAGGCAGGCAGTAGGGGCCTCTGGCCAGGGGCAAGGGTAAGCCTCAGTGTACCCATCTTTGGAAAAAGGCTGTAGTTCCACCTTGTGGAATCCCTGTAAAGATTAAGTGAAACCACTTTGTCCTGTGCTTAAAAGATGGCAGCTATCATCTGCGTGTGGAGGCACACACCTGTAACCCCAGCACTCTGGGAGGCTGAGGCAGGAGGACTGAAGATTTGAGGGCCAAGGATTTAGCTCAGTGGTTCCACCGCCTGCCTCGCAAGGGAAAGGTCTCGAGTTCGATCCCTGGTACCAAAAAGAAAAAAAGATTTGAGCCCAGCCTCAACAACTTAAGAGAGATCTGGTCTCAAAATTAAAAATAAAAAAAGGTGAGGGTGTAGTCAGTATAAAGGCCCTGGGTTCAAGCCCTATTACTGAAAGAAAAGATAGTTACTGTCACTGACAATCAAACCAAGTCAACACCTCTTAATACCATGATGCCACTAAAGGTCACCATCTATTTTCTTTTTCATGACATTGCTGTGGTTTTCAAAAACTTGGAAACTTCTGCTGTCACCAACCCTTGGTCTTTACCTCTCAGTACAGGGGAATGCAGGGGTCAGATGAGGTTCAGTTTGACAGGGATGACAAGCAGGCTTGATGCATGCAGTTTCCCTGTGCTTCCAGACGGGCTCAGCCCTTTTCTGGGGCAGAAGAGGGAGGATGGCAGCTAATAAATAAAACAGGTACTCCCAAAGGGTTGCTACAAAGGTCTCCCGTATCTGGCTGGCTCCCCTTGCAACCTCAGAGGTTGCAGAGAGGGCCCAATGAGCAGTGGGTCACTAGGCAGTCAGGGGCCCAGAGGCTGAATGGGATGCTTGGGACTCTGTCCTACTGGGTGTCAATTGCCACAAGGACTTCTCTCAGACATGCCACTCTCTCAGAGCATGTCCCCCAGAGTACAGCAGAATCCCGAAGCTGGGAGGGACCCAAAGGTGATTTCGCTTCACTGCTTCATTTTACAGATGAGGAAATCAAAGCTGAGAGGTGAGGTAACTTGCCCCAGACCCCATAGCTCTTTCCCAGGTGTGGGAGGACGGGGGAGGGGTAAATTCTTTCTACCAAACCACTCCACCAAGAGTGAAAGCTGAGTTTCTATTAGGATATGAAAAAGTCAGGAGCTGAACACACAGAAATGACAATGGGAAAAGCAAGTAAAATGTGCAGCAGGATCATGAAGGGAGGCAGTACAGGTCCAGCTGGGCCTTCCAGTTTCTATCAGAAAGGAAGGGAATCTAGGAGTGGGCCCTTCCAGGACACCACACTAGACTGTGTGCCCAGGTCTCTGGTGGACTTGAGGAAACGCAGACCCCAATTCAGGAGGCTAGTTCGGGGTCTAGCGATGGATGCCCCAGCTGGGAATACTGAACCTTTGTGTACATCCTCGGCTGGGTGCTCGGTATGCCTCAAGTTAGTCTGTTCCATTGAGTCTGATGCTTAGAAGGCAAAGAGTAACTATAGTTACCCCTCCCTGGGCTACATGGCAGGTCTAGCACAGAGACACACAGAAGCCTAAGGCAAGATGCTCCTCAACTCTGATGAAGTTTCATCCTGATGAATCCAGCTGTAAGCTGAAAATATTCTAAGTAAAAAATGAGTCTAATATACCTAACCTACCAAACAACAAGGATTAGCCTAGCCTACTGTCTTAATCTGTTTTCTGTTGCTATACCAGAACATCTGAGACTGGGTAATTTATTTTGGCTTATGGTTCTGGAAGTCCAAGAGCAGGGCACCAGCAGCTGCTTGGCTTTCAGGGAGGGCCATGTGCTGCTGCAGGCAGAGCGGAAAAATGGGAGAACAAGTGGGCACATACAGAGAAAGGAAAAGGAGCTAAACTCCTAGGAGAAAAACATGAATCCATTCATAAAGGCAGGTCTCTCATGACCCCAAACACCTCCTGAAGGCTCCACCACCTCTTAACACCATTACGCTGGAGGCCAAGCCTCAGCATGAATTTTGGCAGAGAGAAACCACACTCAAATCATACTACCTGCTTTAAGTATGCTTAGAAAATTTACACTAGCCTGCAACTGGATAAAGTTGTCTAACACAAAGCCTATTCACAGTAGTGTTGAATATCTCATGTAAAGTATTTAATACTGAAAGTGAAAACCAGAATGGTTCTAGGGCATGCTTTGGCACTGTTATAAAGTCAAAAAGTGGGAAGTCAAGCCACTGTAAGTTAGGGGCTGTCTACATAGGCTGTGGAGTCAGACAGATCTGAGCATGAACATCAGCTCCATCATTAATTAGTTAAGTGACCTGGGGTAAATTCTTAAGTTTTCTAGTCTTACTTTTGGGAGGCAAGGAATGGTCACAGCCCTACTTCTTAGGGAGACTGAGAGGAGTGAAGATAGATATATTCATGTGAGTGTGCACACACACATATATACACACATAATCAAGAGGATTATGCATAATAGATGATAAATATAATAAAAAATAGATAAGAAATATAATAATAATCAATGGTAAATCAACTAACCTAACACCCCCAGTGAGGTCGGCCTCCTTAGCACCCAGACCCAGCAGGCTCTCGTGCCCTCAACCTGAAGACGCAGACAACAGAGCAGCACACTTGCTCCAGAGAGGCACTGGTCACTGTCAATATGGTGACTTAATGAAGAAATGGAATGTCTGAATAGACCTATAACTAATACGGAGATTGAATTGCTAGTTAAAAACTTTTCTACAAAGCAAACCCCAGGACCAAGCCCTGGTCTGGGAACTTAATGAGGATAGTTAAGAGGACCGAACAGCCCAAGGTGAAGCCTGCTCAGCTCCAAGGCCCTCTAGGCCATTGCATCCTCCATATAGGCACCACAGCAAACAGTGCAGCAAGTTTGCCAAGAACCACTGGGGCTGGACCTAGAAAAGTCCCTGGTTGTGGCTGCAGTCTTTTAAGTCCTGTCATTTATTTAGTCTACATCCTGTCAATGGGGTTTAAGTTATTATCTTTCAGGTCTGGGTCCTCGGTGAGATGAATTTGGAGTCAGAAGACCAGAGTCCATTTCCATCATGACGCTGCATAACCCTCCAAGCACATCTGCCAAATGTGAACACCACTCTTCTATCCACCTTATAGAAATTGCCAAAATGTTGCTGTGAGTACAGCAAAGCAGTGCAAACCGTATCTTTTCAAGGGTCATCACCTGTTTCTTCATGCAGCACAGCTCAGGATCCATGACATTTGGTTTGTGGACCAACTGAGTATGCCTCACTTGAGCATGTTCATGCTCCAAAGCCAGGCTCGGGACTTGTAGGCAGCTGTGCCTGAGTCATCCTTTCCCCTTCCTCCTCTATAGCCTGTGACTCACCATCCCTGGCAGGCCTGCATCCTCCCTAGTTTCCTTCCCTAGCACTTCAGGGTCCAGACTTCCACTGGCAGGATGCAGGACTGAAGCTCTTTTCCGCCAAACCTGCGGCCCCCAAATAAGCCCTGCATCACATGCTGCCTCATGTGCATCTCCCCCATGTGTTGTGCTGTCCTTGTGACTTGACTGTCAACTCCTGACGGACAGGATCTTGAGAGGCAATACAGTGTGGTCTCTCAAAACACAGTTGCCTGGTGCCTAACCCCAGGGATTCTGGAGTCTGGCCTGAACATCAGAGGGGTTTAAAAGCTCTTGAGGTGGTTCCAATAGATGGCCAGGGCTGAAATGCACTGATTCAGAACTAGGCAGTCCAGCCACGCTGGCTGCTCTGACTGTATGCAATTAGGTCTCTGAGAGAGCCTAATTGGGGATGCTCAGAGAGAACCCATTCCTGCTGGAGGATGACCATCTGGAGAGCCAAGCTGCTCAAACATCAAACGGATGACATGGGGAAACCCAGATGCACTGCCCAGAGGACAGACAGGCGAGGGCTAGCCAAGCCCAGAGGCTAAAGGCATGGGTTCAGGAGTCAGACAGCCCTAGACCTACTCTCCTTACTAACAAGACAAGTAGGCCTTTGACCTCTTCCATCTCTGACTGGACTCAAGTGAAGGCCTCACTTCTCCTTCCCAGTGTGGCCAGCACTCAGACACTTTCTGCAGGTACACAAAGTTCTCTTCCTCCATGGCCAAGCCACTGCTGTCTGGATAGAAAATGAGCAGCTCCACCCAAGAGAGTATGTAAAGGTGCATATCTCCAATGATGAATGTCATTATAATGTACACCTGAAATGTACCGATAAGAAGATATACCAAAAAAAAAAAAGAAAGAAAGAAAGGAAATGAGCAGCTCCAAGGCAAGGGAAATGAGTAGAACAGAGGTAGGGAGGTCTATTTCCTAAGAATCCCCCCATCCCCACCCCAGCTGCTCTGGGCACAGGGAAGGGAAAAACCTGACTCATCAGTGCTGTTGTGACTTAGAGGCCGACAACTCACTTGCCAGACTGGTGGAGAGAAGAGCCCACTGAGGCTCACAACTAGGGGCCCGAAGGCCTGTAAAGCCCACCCCACTGGCTGCTCAATGATGCATCCGGCCAACATGGCTCCCAGGCCTGGGTGACTGGCCTGGCAAGAGCACATTGCTCAACTTGGCCCCCTGACAGCTATGGCTGATCCAGTGGGCCTGGGAGGGGGTGAAACTCAGTCTGAAACATTAAGAGGTGCCTTTGGAATGAGAGAGGACCTGGTTCTGACTCTCAATCCCCTGTCACAAGTGTGATATGGGCAGCCAAATTCTGGACCTCAGTTTCTACAACCATGAAATGGAACAATAATATCCAGCTGGAAGGACTATAGTGAAGCTAAAACAAGACACCATATGTAATCAGGACTATGTGGACCACGGCGAAGGAGCACAAAAACAGTAGCAATTATTACTAGTGCTGGAAGTTTCAGGATTATAAAAGGATTTTTACGTTGTGCTTGCTTCGGCAGCACATACACTGTAAGTTTTTTAGGTAGTGTAGCTCAGTGGTAGAGTGCCTACCTAGCATGCTCAAGGCTCTAGGTTCAATTCCCAGCCGTGTAAAATTAAAAGAAAAACATTTTATATGCTCCATTTCACTTACTTTTTACAACAATGTGTGGCAAGTATTATTATTCCAGTTTTATAGATGAAGATGTGGAGGTTCAGGGACCCCAAGGCAGTGGCAGGAATCTAGCTTGTCCCAGACACTGTCCTCCCTCCCTGGGACACTGAAAAGTAACCCTAATGAGCCCTCTTCCACACAGCTGACAGGCACAGACCAGCTCTGCCTCCCACCCAGGAGGGAAGGCCTAACTGGACACTCCTGGTCAGACGTGTCCTGCCTCCACTCAGCCTGGCTCAGCTCTAATACACTGCTTCCTCAGGTAGTTTACTCACTGGTGCCCAGGGTCAGCCTACACCCCAGGCTGGGAGTTCCTCAAGGCAGCACCATTTTCTTACTGCTGGCTCTATACTGCAGCAGATAAGCCTCCCTGTTCAGGACCTGAGATAGCACCTGGCTCTGTCACTTATATGACTTGAGGAGGTTATTTAACCTCTGAGAACTTCACTTTCCTCATCTCAAAAATGGGGATAATAATAGTAATTACCTGAGGGATTACAATGGGGCATAATCCCAGCGACTCAGGAGGTTGAGGTAGGAGGATCACAAGTTCAGGCCAGCCTGGGCAATTTAGCAAAACCCTGTCTCAAAATAAAAATAAAAAGGGCTGGTGTTATAGCTAAGTGGTGGAGTGTTTGCTTACCATGCATGAGGCCTGGGGTTCACTCCCCAGTACAAACCCCAAAAGAGGCTAACACTTATCAAGTGCTTACTATATGCCAGGCACTCTTCTAAGCACTTTACATCTATTAAATAATTTAATCCCAAAGTCAGGCAGGTAGGTAATAGGCTGGCTCTGACCCACAGACTCTGTCTCTCCTGGATGTTAAGAGCCTGGTAGGTAGTAGGCACTCAGTACACGCAGGAGTCATTTCTGAGATGAATCAATGAATGAGCCTCTTCCTGACTAATTTCATTTCTATCCACAAGTATTATTATTATTATTAAGTCTATTCTGTGCATAGCCTCTCAGAGTTATTTGAAGTTCCCATGAAATATCAATTTTTTAAAAATTGTTTTTTAAAAAAAGCGCCTCAAGTGAAAAGAGCCTTCTACTCTCTCCACAGGAAGGTAACAGGATGTAGACTCTCAGGGGAGAGGCAGTGGCCCCTATACTGGGGTGCCATGCCTGCCTCCACCTCAGAGAAGGTTCCAGATGAGAGGAGGCAGCCCCTCAGGAGGGGGCAGCAAGGGCTTGAGCTCTGGCTATGCCTAGCCCCTGGGGGTGGTTGTGGAAGGGCCTCAGGGGCCACCAGGCATCCTGAGCTGTTTGTTTTGGCAATGTCTAAGGAGGCTGACCTGGTAGAGAAGGAGCAAACAGTGGCTGAGCGGCCTCCAAGAGACCCTGGCATCTGCACAGAGGAGAAGGGAGAGGCAGGGCCTCCAGTCCTTGAATAGCATATCCCCAGCCGCCAGCCAAGCCACAAGAGCAGGGGCCGTAAACTGAACAAGGGAAGGGTCTCCATGTCCCCTTCCTAGGCCCTCCTCCACTCTGCCTCCAGAAACACCTTCCAGGGAGTGGGCATTTGAGGCCAGGTTTAGGTGTAACAACTTGTCTCAACATTGGTTTTTTTAATAGAAAAACTCTTTTTTTTGTAATATGGTAATGGTAATATGGATTGATTTTGAGACAGGGTCTCACTAAGTCACCAAGTTACCCACGGTGGGCTTGAACTTGTGATCCTCTTGCCTCAGCCCCACAGAGTGCTAGGAATATAGGCACCACAATGCCTAGCATGGAAACTTTTTTCAAAGAAAGTAGTGAAAGGCCTTTAAAGAAGCCTGTTAGCCAAGGAAGGTAAATAGAGCTATTCTGGGTGGGAGGAGGGCTATATACATAGAAGCTCATCCCTCCCAACCCTGCCTCCAAAGACATGCAAGCCTCAGTTCTCACTTGGCACTGCCCACCAGGGCCTCTTAGACAGCCACTTGTACAGTCAGCCAGCCGTCAGCTGGGCAGTGCCCAGCTAAGCTCTGGGCAAACTGGGACACCTCAGTCCAGGACAGTAGAAACACTGGCTGGCAGGGCTCTAATGCACCAGATGCACTAGGGCAGGCCTTCTCCTGGGCCCTTAGCTGGTACCTGCTCTGCACCACACAGTTCCCAGAGTCCCTAAACTCTTAAGACACAATTCCAATCCATTTGGTTGAAAGCCTATGCAGGGCTCCTGAGGGGCAGAGAGATAGCCAAGGCAAGATCTTGGCCTCCAAACACCCATGCTCTCTGTCCAAACCATGAGGCAAATCATATGCCATATGTGCAACAATGTGTACACACATACACATGCACATGCACATGGGCTACTACATTCTGTGCCAAAAAACCTGCTGCAAGACTCAGGGAAAGACAATCCTAAATCAAAAAGACCCTGCTAAAATGGAAACTCCTCAGATCACTCACAGAGTCATTCATAAACTGTTCACTGACCAAGGCCAGGCATGGTGGATCCCCAGATAAGCACAAGTGTCCCTGCCCAGACTTGCTCATCTTACTGTCTGGGCCAAGGCTGAATCACACAAGTGATGCATGACAATCCTTTTGGGTTTTGTGATACATTATATTCATGCTCACTATTTGGAAAACATTTGAATAATTTAGGAAATCCTTGGGATGTGTTACTCTGTGCACATTTTTTTAAAAATACAAGCATATAATAAATATGTAAATTAAAACCCAAAACAAGGGCCGGGGATTTAGCTCAGTTGTTTCCACCACTTGCCTCACTTGCAAGGTGCTGAACTGGTTAAAAAAAAAACACAAAAAACCCAAAACAAGCAGACAAATAGGCACATGCTAGAGTGGAGGCATGTGGCAGATCTGTTGGAAGCACACCCATCCCCATCAGCACATCCCCATCAGGCACACCCATCAGCCTCATTTTATGCATCTGCCAAAGGAGTGGGTAGATGCTGAGCTAGACGGTTTCTAGGGCCTCCAGCTCTGATGCTGTATGACAGGGGCTCTGGAAATAAACAGGCTATGGCTGGCTGGGAGGGCAAGGGTGGAAGCAAATCTCACCCACATTTCAGACCTGTCACCTCACCCTTCCCACACAGTGACCTGCCCTACTTTGGCTTTTGCTGCTGATAGAGGAAGAGGCAAGCATGCAAGCTCTGGGCCTCAGTTTCCCTCTGAGATAATGATAGTGATGGAAGAAGGGAAGCATTTCTGATAAAGGATTCAATGCAAAAGAAACAGTTCCAGGCAGAGCCTCAGCCCACCTCTGCTCTGTAGATATCCTCCTCTTAGTTGATGGGATTGGCTTGCCACCTCAGACTGGGCCACACTGAAGTACACAGGACCCTGATACCCCACCCACAAGGTAACCCAATTCTTCACAGTCAAATGATAGCTGGAGACATGGGTAAGGAGCCCTAAGCCTGGAGAGGGTGATGATTACTAGCTGCCAGGGTGCTCAGGCCTAGACAAAAGGGTCATGGACCAGATTCATTTCAATACCTGATGCCTAAGAACCCACTGTGGTGAAGACCCTGCCAGGCCCTCAAGGGCCTGAGAAAGCAAGAATGAAGTCTTAATTTCTTAAGAGTGTCTAAGGGTTACAAAATGCCCCCTCAGAGAAGCCTTCTCTGCTGACCCAGCTACAGTGTGCTCCCTGATGCCTACTTCAGCCCCTTCTAATTCAGCTGTTGTTAACTCTCTTTGCTACCCCAACCTCCCTGCTGGACCATTGAAATGTTAGACCTTCCAAGGCAGGGCTTTGATCTCTCTCTTACAGCTGCCCTGGCTCCTGATACAGAGTGGGTCTTCGGTATTCAGAGGGTGGTTGAATGGATGGATGCATGGCTATAGCACCGGAGAAACAGACAGTGGCATAAAGGAGACTCAGAAGACTGGGAAAGCAGAAGAGGGAAGAGGCACAACTGAGGTGACTTCCTGGAGGAAATATGTCCTTGTGAACTTGGTCTTGAAAGACTCTACATGAGAAAGAGGCATTTCAGAAGCCAGGACCTGAAGTCAGGTGGAGAGCAAGAACAGCCAGCAGAACAGGATAGGGTCTGATGAGTCAGCCTGGATCTGAGGGGTGCCCTGTCCCCTGGCTCACCTCCTGAACACTGGTCTTCCTCCTTTGTTGGCAAATCAGGATTTTATAAATACCTGAGGACAACAAGTCTGAGATGTGGACAAGGTCACTTCCAAACTAAAGTCTAGCTGTGGTACCTGTAAGATCACTCTGTTTTTCTAGACTCTGTGCCCCTGGCTGACTGGCTCCAGTCCTAATCTTCTAAGCCACAAAGGGAGGGGGAACACTAAAGGGGTACTCCAAAGCCTGTCATGATGAAGGCCTTTTGCCTTTTATTTCCTCTCCACTGGGTCTCAAAAGAAGTTCTCTCCAACTACATCTAGATGACAAATTTTCTTCCCTCACCACCCCGCTCCCTTAAAAGTACTGGGGATTAAATCCAGGGGCTCCTGCATGCTAGGCAAGCACTCTATCAGTGAGCTACACCTCAGCCCTTTTTACATATTTTGAGACAAGGCCTTACTAACTTGTAAGCAAATAGCACCCTGGCTTGCAACTTACTAAGACCCAGGCTGGCTTTGAATTTGTGAACCTCCTGCCTCAGTCTCCCAAGTAACTGGAATTATAGGGGACAGATTAATTTTTTAACAATGGAAATGCTAAAATATATGTATCAATTAAAACCTCAGGCCAGCATATGAAACATAGCTAACAATTAATTGATAGGATGCCAGTCCAGAAAAGATGTTTGAGTCAACCTGGATGTCTCCATGACTTGATGTCTCAAGGCCATAGATGGGGCAGGAGTACATGAGGAAAGACAAAGCCAGAGGCAAGAAAAAAGGACAGAAGAGCCTACAAGCCCCTCGTCTCCAGCATCCAGATGAGATGTCCCCACTGTCCACATGAAACTGTCTCTCCCAGGAAAGGAAAGTCTGGGGCTCAAGGATAGAAAGATCACCCCTTTGCCAACCAAGGTTTTAGATACTGGCTTGCAACAACGTGGCAGGAAAGTGGGCAAGGAGAAATGTAAGCTTAACAACCCACTCTGGCAGAGGTCAGAGCTGGAGTCACTGCTGCAGGTCAGACAGTGGTCCTTGGAGGCTGTGTGCCTCCCAACAAAAGTGACAGCTCCAAATGAGGCTAAATTTGCAAAGGCAGTTGTTAGCAGCAGCAAGTAACAAGATCCAGATGAATGCACGGCAGCCTTCCCACCAAGGGTGGGGTAATGGGCCTCTGACCTTCTCAGATATATGTTTGTAAATATGTGGACTTTTTTGAAGAGTAGTAACCGTGTATGCACATGCGTGTGTGTGTGTGTGTGTGTGTGTGTGTGTGTGTGTGTGTGTGTGTGTGTTCCTTAAGGTTCTGTTCAAATGTGGTTTGGTAAAATCTTGAGACTTACAAGGAAAGATGATAAAATATCCTTGTCATGCCAAGGCTGAGACAGTTACAGTGTCTTTGGGTGCCTTCTAACACAAGGGATTTCTAAGATGTTTTTAGTTGTCATGGATCAAATGAAATTCCCATTCAAGTCATTCTGTATGTGTTGTACCTCAGTTAAATTATGAGGAGGCTAGGTGTGGCCACATGGTTGTAGTTTCAACTACTTGGGAAGTTGAGGCAAGTGGATCATTTGAGTCCAGGAGTTCAATACCCTCCTGGCCAACATAGCAAGACCTTGTCTCAAAAACAAATAAAACCCAAAAAGCTATAAGGGCATGGCTGGGCCTTACCCACTGCAGAAGGCACAGTGCTCAAGGTCAGCACCTCGCCCATAATAAGCTAAAACAATGAACTAGGGAGCGGATGGGGGGCAGGACTCAGGTCTCTTAGGAAAAAAGGTGATAGAGAGAGTGGCACAAGGAACAAGACAAGAACTTGAAAAAGATAGAGGCCTAGGCCTGTCTCAGGAGAAGGCAGGCAGATAACTGAGTGGTCAGAAAAGTCCTGCCTTCAAGGTTTCAGTGAAGTAGCGGGGCTTGACTGGCCCAGGATAGCTGGACCACAGCCGATATCATTTGCCCTTCCTGAGACCAGTCTGATGAGGGCTTAAGATTTGTGTCAAGCAAGAGCTGAGTCAGACTGGGGGGGGGGGGGTGCTGCGAAGGGGCAGGGCAGACAGGTCAGGCTTCATTCTCAAAGAACTGCCCTACAAGCCCTAGACCAGCCAGAGCTGCCTCCTCATCCCCACCCCACCCCTCAGGGCTTAGGAGAAAGGCAGCCTTCCTAGTGCCAAACCTAGGACATAGTCAGGCCCCAGGAGGAGGCCAGGTCCTGGGAAGAAGGTTCTCCTGCAGACAGGTTGCAGCTGGTAGCCGTGTGCAAAGTGAAGACCACCTGTTTTGCCCCACAGCTCCTCTCAACCCACAGAAGCCAGACAGGCTTTGGCAGTGGGGCAGGGAGGAGGAGGCATACCTGGGGCAACAGGAGGTATCTGTTTTCAGCCCAGCCACCAAAGGGCCAGGAAGAGAGCCCTGTGCGTGCAGCTCCTGCTGGTGGAAAATGCATCCTCTCAATTTCAGCTCAGCTGGAGGTCAAGAACTGCTGAGGCTAGCAGCTCCAGCCAGGATGCTATTTGCTTGCAAGTGAGCATCTTGTCACCGTGGTGACCCAGGGAAGCACTAGGCAGGAGCCAGCCACAAGGCCATAGTAGAGCCCTTTCTGCACTAACACTGGGCCTTGACCTTTCCAGCTAGGAGAGTGGATGCAAAACACTCTTGCCTCCCTGAGCTCTGACCACAAGCTAGAAACTGCATGGCCCTGTGCTGACTGCTGGAGGCTTCATCTTGTTCTCTGAGAGCCCAAGACATGCCCAGAAACAAAAGTACAAAATAAGAAAGTAGAGTAGGCTGTAAGAGGCATGAATGAAGACACAAGGACTTTAAAGAAGGAAACATAATATGGGAAAAGACATGGAAAAGGCTCTGGAAGGAAGAGGACAATAAATAACAAACAAGTCAGCACATACCTTCATGAACAGACAACTTCAGCTGCTTGGTCATCTCCAGAGGCAAGGGATTGTGGACTGCGAGCACCCTGGTTCAGGGGCTCCCTTTGGCTTGCTGCTTTCTCCAACCCAAGCCATCCCCCACCATTTGCTCCTCAATGGTCTCACCTCTTGACCCTCAGGGACCCATGTGGCTGCCCCTTCCTGCTTCAAACTGCTTGTCAGGTTGATTGACTGACTACCCAACCTCCAGTAACACAATCTGCTGTCTCATGCCTCAGGTAGAGTCCCATCCCCATTACATTTCTCTGTTTTGGGACACGTTTGGAGACTATCTTAGGTGGTAGATGCTTAACAAAACGCCACCACATGAAGGTCTATCATGCACCTCATACTCCTCCCTTCCCTGGGGACCCAGAACCACAAGGCAGCCTGCTCTGGGCCTAAGGATTCTGTCGTATCTCTGTGGTCACTAGGCAGTTTCTTAGAGCTTCGGAAGGTCAGGTCATAGATCCATGCTCAGAATCAACACCTGCAGCTGGCAGAAGGCCAGGCTCTATGCCCTGATGATGCTAAACAACAATGAATCCTTTGACAACCATCTTTCTTATTTTTTACATCATTGTAATACTGCTGGAATCATACAGTGTGTACAACTGAAAATTCTACCATTATGATGTTCTAGCTCTTGATTTTATTTTAATCCAATGCCAGCTGCTGGTGCAGTGATTCTTAACCCTTTGGTCCTGGTAAGGAGTTACTCCATACAAATTCAGATACCCAGGCTCTACCTAGATATTAACTCAGGAAGTGAAGGAAATTTAGAATAAATAAGGTATTTTTTGTGTTACATATGGTAGTACACGCCTATAATCCTAGCACTCAAGGGGCTGAGGCAGGAGGATTGCTACAAGTTTAAGGCCAGCCTGGGCTACACAGTGAGTTCAAGGCCAGCCTGAACTACATAGTGAGACCCTGTCTCAAAAAAAAACAACAAATAAATAAACAAAAATAAGACATCTGTTAAAAATCCTGCTTTTGGGGCTGGGGATTTAGCTCAGGGCACTAAGTCTACCTCACAAGCATAAGCACAAGGTCCTGAGTTCGATCCCCAGTACCAGGGAAAAAAAATCCTGCTTTTTTTTTTTTTAGGGTGGCTTGTTACACATCAGTAAATAACTAAAAAACCACAAAATCCTGTTTTTTATTTCATATAGAAATGTCCAATAAATATTTATTGAGCAGCTAGTATGTGCTGGGCACTGTATAGGATGCATTTCTTTATAATGAAAGTTTCTATTATTCTCCACTCATACATTTTTCATTCATTCACTCAAAAGAAAATTATATTGAGCTTTTCCTATGCACCAGTGCCCAAGCTAAGGAGTAGGCACAGAAGTCAATAAGATAAGCCCTCAAGGTCAGAGCTAATAAGGGAGACAGACAATAAGGAACAACCAGAAACCAAGGAACAAATGCCAGGATAGCAATGTATAGCTGGCCCTTCATATCCATGTTTTCAACCCACTAAGGATAAAAAATATTTTTAAAGAAACTGTATCTGTACTAAACATGCAAAGACATCCCCCCCAAATACGTAGTATAACAACTATTTACATAGTATTTACATTGTGCTATGTGTTATAATTAATCAAGAGATGATTTAAAGTGTACAGGAGGATGTATATAGGTTATATGCAAATATTATGACATTTTATACAAGGAATTTGAGCATCTGCTGCTCTCTGTATCCTCAGGGGCCCTGGCACCAAGCCCCCTATAGATACTGAGGGACAACCACACAGAAATGGAGTTTCATTCAGCCGGTGCAGGTCTTGAAGTCTGCTCAGAGTCCTACTGGATGAACCAGCGTTAGCCAGGCAAAGAACAAGGGGCTCTGAAGCACAGGCCTGTTCTGAGTGCCAAGGAAGAAGAGTCTGGGGAGCTGCCAGCAGAACTGCTAGCCTAGGACACACGGCAGGGAGTGGTCAGAAAGGAAGCCCAAGAGGAAGCCAGACTGGGGCAGAGAAGATTGGACACTGCCTCTAAGAGATGGGAGAACCTCTGAAAAGGTGAAACAGAGGAAGATATGCATTTTAGGGGTTTTTGTGTTGTTGCTTTTGTTTGCTGTTTGTCTTTTTTTTTTAGTTTTTTGAGACAAAACAAGGTGTTACTGTGTAGTTTAGGCTGGTCTTAAACTCACTATGTAGCCCAGAATGGTCTCAGACTCATGGTTATCCTCCTGCCTCAGCCTCTCAAGTGCTAGGATTCCAGCTATGTATCACCACGGTGGGCTGAAGTTTGATGGCTCACTTTGGACCCCAAGTAGATGGTGGATTTTAGGGTCCTAGAGGCAGGAAGACCAGTGAGGAGGCTCCTGTGATAGCAGATGATTGGAAATAAAAGGCCTGGACTTAGGCTTCATTGAGTGTCTAGGATGTGGTTGGCAGTTTTAATGGCAATGGAGATGAGGAGATGGATTTGAGAGGTACTTGAGCCACACATTAGATTTTTTTCCAATTTTTTACACTAGGGTGAAAGTCCTCATAAATAAAGCCTGATACAGCCTTCAGCTTGGTTCCCTAGATAAAGTTCTCATTTTGAAATTTCTAGGTCAGAGAGCAGGGATATTTTTAAGGTTCTTGGTACCTTTGCCAAACTGTTTTCCAGAAAGATTACCAATTCCCACTTCTACCAGCAGTGCACAAGAGTGCCTATGAGACTCTCAGGCCCATAACAAGAAAAGCAGAGGTCAGGTCACATCCAACTCATCATTAGGATCGAGGACCCATCAGAGATGAACCTCTCTACTTAGCTCCAAATAAAGTAACTACCCAGGATCAGGTTTCCAGACCACACCAATGGCACTCCAGGCTGAGGGGCAAGCGGCTTTGGGCACAGAAAGGGGGCATTCTCCCCGCTCCAACCTATCTTCCTTGCTGCCACCAGGAACTCTTTTAACAGTGATATGTCAATTCCCTACTCACGAACATTCCAGAGCTCCCTCTACTACTGTCTATTTTAAAAAGCCAAGGGCTGGGGATTTAGCTCAATTGTTCTGCCGATTGCCTCACAACAGCAAGGTCCTGAGTTCGATCCCCAGTACTAAAATAAATAAGCAAATAATTAAAAAAGCCAAACTCTTTGACATGGAGATCAAAATTTTCCAGGGCTGGGGATTTAGCTCAGTGGTGCCACCGCCTGCCTTGCAAGCACAAGGTCCTGAGTTTGATCCCCAGTACCAAAAAAAAAAGAGAAAGAACAAATATTTGAGTACCTATTATTTATCTGTACAAAACCAAGTCCTTTTTCTCAGTGGGCTTACATTCTAAAAGGAGAAACAATATACAAATCAATAGAAGATATCAGGTAATTACATGTGTTACACTAAAAATAAAGATAAACTGATCAGAGGGGATATAATTTTAGACAAGGTGACCAGGGAAGGCTCTAACAGAAGACAGATGCAGAGGCCAGAATGGAGGGAGGAGTAAGCCAAATGGACGACTAGGGCATGTTCTCCTCTTATTCCTTTCCACTCTGCTCAGACCACACCCTAACCACCAGCACTCCATGAACTCCCAAGTCTCCATGGCTCTGCTGTTGGTTCTTGTTCCCGAAGACCTCTCCTCCATCTGCTGACATCGGAGGCTTCAGTGCTCAGCTTGAATACCATTTCTATGAAGCCCTCCTGATTCTTCAAGCCAGACTTGCTCCCAATACTTCACTTCCCCTTTCTAGTCCCTGCAACTGCGTGCACAGTGAGGCCATGGGTGGCCCTTCAGCTCTGTGTCTGTAGTGCCTAGCACACAACGAGAGGGTCTCCACACATGCTCTCTCCAAACTACAGTGTGAGTTGTTAAAAAGTACAAAGTGCCTTTGTCAGCTTCTAGTTCACCAAATCTGTGTGGCACAGGGTCCGGCACACAGATGTTTGCCAAGGCAGATGGGGTCATCAGTGCAAACTGTCAAAGAGACAGTGAGCATGTTACTGACAAAGAAATGTTCTTCTCCAGCATATTCAAATAAACATACTCCATATCTTTGTAATGAGACTGTAGGATGTATGCTCAAATCCTTCCCTTCTTCTTAAGTGCATGGCTACATTCTCAGCTTCCCTTGCAGTCATGGTAGCTCTGTGAGTCCATTACTGCCAATGAGATGTAAGCTAAAGGGACAGTGCCATGGCAGACCTGAGCCTAAGGACAATGAGCATGTCTCCTCCACACTTTCTCCTCCTTTCCCCTGGCTGGATCCCAGATACAGCAGCAATTCCATGGGTTCTGGATTCTGGGATGACCACAAGCAGCAGAGCTGCCCCCCTCCCATGGTGTGTTCATGTCAAGGACATCAGGGCCAGAAAGGAAAATAAGCTTCTTATCCTTTAAGCCACTGTATCCTTGGGCCCCTGGGATACAGCAGTGGAGCTTTACAATAATGAAGACACTTTCTTCCACAGGGTAGGCTGAGCACCAAAGGGACTGAAGTTGCTATCGTCCTCAAAACCCTTTCATAATGATAAGCAGGAGGAATGGTGAGTCAAGATTGCCAGTCAACCTAGTAAGATTTAGAAAGGTCAAAAGGGGAAGCAGATGTACAGTTAGGGCAAAACTCCTGAGGAACCCACAAGGAATCATGTGCAGGGGTGGAAAAGGCAGCCTCAGAGCCCAAGAGAGGTTTAAAAGTCTGACTCCTACTGGCAAAAAGGTGCTACAGTTTGGCTCGGGAAGTTTCCCCAAAAGCCCATACCTTAAAGGTTTGGGAGGTGGTAGAACCTTTAAGAGGTGGGAGGAAGTTAGGTCACTGAGGCAAGTACTTGGAGATGTTAGGACACTAGCCTCTTCCTGTCTGTCTGTCTGTCTCTCTGTCTCTCCCTCCCCTCTCTCCTCTGCTTCATGGCTGCCCCATAGGCTCCTTGTTTTGCCATAGCCCCAAAGCAACAGGACCAAGCGATCATGTACTGAAACCTCTGATACCAGGAGCTAAAATAAAACCTCCTCTCTTTTTAAGTTGCTTTCTCAGGTATTTTATTAGGGTAAGAGAAAGCTAACATAAAGAGCTAAGGAATACAAAGTAAATGCACACACACATTTATTCTAGCCCTGCT
Organism: Heterocephalus glaber; assembly: GCF_053883595.1. Taxonomy (NCBI): domain Eukaryota; kingdom Metazoa; phylum Chordata; class Mammalia; order Rodentia; family Bathyergidae; genus Heterocephalus; species Heterocephalus glaber. The sequence goes on along the minus strand of NW_028258320.1, from coordinate 47,405,398 downwards.
TTGTGGGCCTCCTCATACCCATGCTACTGGCTATCCTGAAGCAGAAGGGTGTAATAAGGGACATGAGATAGGAACTGGTCCAGGAGAAGCAGGGACATAGCTTCACCACTGCTAGCTCTCACCAAGTACCCAGGATCCAAGGTACTGGGTCCTCATCCACCCCAGGAAACCATCAGAGGTCTGCTATACCCAGCACCACCTTGCCTTCACTTTACTTCTAGATATTTCCAACTCTGAGTCTTACTGTCTAACAAGCACAAATACTGAGGATAGTCACTGCCCTCCTCAGCCCCAGGTACCTGACCATCTGGCTTATCAAGCCCTGCCTGATAGCTCTACCTACCTCCTAGAGCCATCACTTTGGTTTATGCCTAGCACTGGGTTGGACATCATCAAGGAAAACAATGGAGATAGATGTCTTGCAGAGAAGCATAGCCAAGTAAAAGAGGATTCACACTCTGGTCCTACCCATTAACTGACCCTGTGATCCTAAGCAAGCTTTAGCTCTTTATTATATAATGAAGGTAAAGATGCCACCTCCCAAAGTGTCAACACAGTATGTGCCTGGTACATGGAAGGTACTCCATAAATGTTAATTTCCTTCAATTACTCCCAAATGTCCTCCTCATTATCCTGTCATGATCCATGAAGCTCCCACCCTGGACCTGTCCTTCATGGTTAAGGTACTATCTATAAAACGTCCCTGTGGAGTAAGATGTCACCTCCTGCAAAACCAAGTATCTGGGAGGCTGGCAGACTCATATTCAGAGTACCTGACTGAGGTTCTGATGTTAAAGGTCCAGGTGAAAACAGGATGCTCTGAAGTGGTAGGCAGCTGCAGAGACTGGAAGGAGATGTTATACAGAAATATAATGTGCCAAGGATATTAAATCTTAATATCTGGGGATCCTTATGTGGACAGACACGAGGATGCTAACATGGCTGGGATGCAAACTAGTTCAGGGATTCCTCACCAGAAGAGAAAAAGTAGAGAAGCACACAAGAAAGGCAACAGGGAGGTGAAAGGCCTCTCAAAGAGACCAAGGAGAGACTTCCCAAAGAGGCCCTATTTCGAAGCACCCAACCACCACATTCTTATCCCTCCAGATCCTTCCTTAAAGTTGTGATGTCCAACACATGAAAAATACCGAATAGTTTCTCTGGTGTGAGAAACTGAAAGTGTAAATAAGGACTAAATGTATAATAGGTCATGTGAAATAGGAAGAAAAGGGGCAAAGGGGAAGGAAGTGGGAGGGCTAGGGGAAATGATAGAAGGGAATGGGATTAATATGAGAAAATGGAAAACTAGGAACAAAATCTTTGTAAATAGGGAGGACTGGAGGGGTTGAAGGGAGGGCTGGGCAAGGGTGAAAAATAAGAACCAAGAGAGAATATGTAAAGGTGCAAATTTCCAATGATGAATGCCATTATACTGTATACCTAAAATGTACCAATGATTAGAATGAATACTTGATAATGTAAAATAGGAAGAAAAGGTCCAAAGGGGTAGGGGTAATGGGAGGGGCAGGGGAAAGGAAAGAAGGGAATGGAAATAAAGTCTTTGTAAATAGGGAAGGGTGGCAGGCGTGAAGGGAGGGCTAGAAATGGGGAAAAAATCAGAACCAAGAGGCACTATGTAAAGGTACAATTCCCAATGAGAAATGTAATTGTGTTGTATACCTACAATATACCAATAAAAGAATACAAAAAAAAAAAGCCGTGATGTCCAGCTCCTGACATTACATGGCTCCTACATGTCTATCTCCATCCTCACCCTCCAGCAAAGTATATTCTAAAGAGGAAGGAAGCAAAAAGCTTTGGCCTTTATGTATTTAGAAAGAGCTCTCAAAATCATGCCCAAAAAACATACTGGAGATCAGGAAGGAGCCGGAATGTATTTGGGCAGCAAAAGAACAAGATTGAGCATCTCCCATGGTTATGCTTCTGGCCTGGCCACACATTAAAGATGGCCAGGGCAAGTCACATGGCCTCTGTGACCCCCACCTATGCTGAGACACGTCACCATTGTTCACCCCACCTTAAATCACAGGAGCAATAATAGGAAAACACTAAAGGGAACAGACCTGGTCATGCAGAACTGGCAGGTGGGAGACACAAGGAAGGCACACATAGGTGTGTGCAGGTATTTGCTGAACACCGGGAATTGCTTTCACAAGGCCATGGTCTGGGTAATGAGGCAGGCCAGGAACATACTCTGCACATGGTCAGACCAAAGCAAGGGAGGACTCTATTCGCCAGTGCCTTCAAGAGCTAGTTAGCCTCACCCAAGGAAAGTCTGGCTGGCCACCTGGCAAGGGTACTAAGTAGAGTAGCTCCACTCTGGGTGGGCAGCCAAACAACATGACCTTTAGGGCTTTTTCAACTCTAATGTCCTAGCATAATGCTCTGGCATTGAAAAGGCATGCTCATCCATCCAGAGAAGGGGAACAGGTACACAATGATGCCTAGTTCCTGTTAGAGGAAATCTGAGCCAAGGCCAGTAGCTGGGGCCCTCACAAGGAAGGAAGAAGAACGGAGAGATCCAGGATGGGATACCCTGGGAAGTCTGGAGACTGCTGCTCATGTCTGCCGAAGGGTGGCCCTCCCAGCTCAATTCAGAAAAAGCCTACCAGGCCATGGAAGAAGAGCTTAATTTTCATAGAACCAGATTCTGCTGGAGCTAGAGAAGTCCTGGGAGAGACAGGAGCACTAGCTGATACAAGGATCCCCTTTGAGCTGACCCTGATCTTCCAGGAGGCTGGGCTCCTAGAGGCAACTCGTTCTAACTTCAGACTGCTTTCCTTTAGAAAAGGATCTCTCCCTTATGGGGAACAGAAAACTAACTTCCTGAAACTTCCACTGCTGAGCACCCGCTCTATCTACTGAAATCACATGATAAATCTCTAGGCAGCAAGTGTTTGGTTCATTCAACAACCACAGGTTGTGAAGTCAGAGACCCATTCAAATCCCAGGTAGATGATCCCAGGTGTTATTTCATTTAGGCCCCAGTTTCCTACCTTATTAAACAGAAGTTGGTATCCTCCTCTTGGACTGCCGTGGAGATTAAGTGAGATAGTATGTGTAGCCCTGGCATACTGCTGTAGACATCACATGATAAGTAAGAAATGGTAAGAATACTATGATGACTATTCTTTCAAGATATCAAGTCTTCCTGATCTATGCCTTTGTGTTTTCTTGCTAAGCAGTCCTAGTTCCTTACAATACAATTTGAAGTTCCCCAAACATCTCTTAGTTGCTCTGTCACTAAGTAGCACTAAGAGATCAGTGGCAGGCCTAGGTTAGAATTTGGCCATCACATCCTGGAGAGGGGCCTAGGCTATCTCCAAATTGTATTGCACACCTACAATGACCAAGGTGTCATGCTAAAGCCATGTAGATTCACTGCTAAAAAAGATAGGATCCCTCTCTCCATCAGCTTAAGAGTTTAGGCCACCCCATAAATTAGTGGTCTGTGTGCATCCAAGCACCTAGAAATGAACTCAAATGCCACTTCCTCTCACGGGCCTGGCTACCCTCCCTCAGGAGGAGGGCCTTCCATCTCCCCTTATCCACCCTCATTTGCACTTAGTCTATTATCCCCACCAGTGGAATGAAAAGGTTGTGTGTCTCAAGTGAGAACACAAACAAAAAGGTGCAAAGGTCCATGACATTCCAGATTAAATAGCAAGATCAACACAGAACTCAGCATAAAATAGGCACTTGTCCTGGAGGTGGGGACTGAGCTGGAGCTGGAAGGCACTTGGGCCTTGACTCTCACCCAGCTTTCCCAGCAGAATTCCCTCCCCAATCCCTCCTCATGGTCCTTGACTCTTTATAGGACACTGGAAGGAACATCTGCAATGGGGGGGGGGGGGTGTCCAGAGGAAATAAGTCATAGCTCCATGGAAACCAGACTCAGGTGCCTGCTGGCCAGCCCAGCAGCTCCAGACAGTGCTCTGGACACAGCCTCCCTCTTTCATCTCCTTGAAAATACCTCTTCACCAGGACAGCAAAAAGTGACATGGCCACTTGCTTCATCTAGTGGCTTCTTTCCCTTCTTAGAAGTTGTCAAGCTCTGCTGTCAATGGGCCACCCTTATATAGTTCCCTCCCCAGGAACCCCTGGGGTTGTGATCACTGTATACATGAGAGTCAGAATCAGGGGACGATAGAAATGGAAATCTCTGAGTTTCTCTTGCCAGCCATGGGCCCTGACAGGGCTCCTGCTACCCCAAGGATGCATCTCTTTCGAATTCACCTAAAGGTGTTGCATGGGCAGCAGTCAGCCTTGATGGAGATGAGGCTACAAGAGACAAACACAAGGACCTGAGTTCGATCCCCAGTACCAAAAAAAAAAAAAAAACAAGAGACAAACATGGCTACCTTAGTCTCAGCCTTCAGGGATCCACTTAGGTGCCTCTTTCTTTTTTTTTTTTTTGGTACCAGGGATCAAACTCGGGACCTTTCGCTTGCGAGGCAGGTGGCGGAACCACTGAGCTAAATCCCCAGCCCTGAGTGTCTCTTTCTCTGGGAAATCTTTCAGATCCTCTTCCAAAACAATTCATTTCTTTGACCTCATAATTCTCTGCCCTGTGGCATATGTTACATTTGATTATTGACCATAATCTACCCACTATTTTGTGAGTGCCCTGAGGACAAGGCCATATCTATTTTGTTCAGCTATATACCTAGGACCAAGTATGGGGTCTGATATATAGAAACTCAGGGTATGACTGAGCTTTACAGAAGTAGAGATAATCTCTGACTTACAATGGTTCAACTTAACAATTTTTCAACTTTAGTGCAAAGGTGTACCCGTAGAACCATTTTGTTTTTCACTCAGTGCAGTATACAATATATTACATGGGCTATACTTTATTATGAAGCAAGCTTTGTGTTAGATAATTTCGCCCAATTGTAAGTTTTATATAAGTGTCCTGAGAATGCCTACAGTAGGCTAGGCTAAGCTATGATGTTCAAAAGCTACATGTGTTAAATGAATTTTTGACAGGATATTTTCAATTTATGATAGGTTTATCAAGATGTAACCCCACCATGAGTTGAAGGCCATTTCTATGTGCTTCAGACTAGCCTCAAACTCTTCAGGACCAGATAATGCCTTCGTCTGGGCATACAGCATGAAGTGAGTGGCAAAGCCATTGGGCAAGTGCCCAGGACCACAGTAGGTTGGGATCCAACTGAGACAGGCAGCTAGGATGGGCAAGACCAGCATCCACCCTAGCTGGCTGACTGAACACCAGCTATGTGCCAGGTACTATGTACTATTCTATTTAATCTTCACAGTTATGTTATGAGGTAGGTACTACCACTATCCATTTTGGCAGATGAAGCAACTCAAGCATTAAGAGGTTAAGGAATACAACCACTAATTAGTAGAGCTGAGATTTAATCTCTCTGATCCAAACCTGTGCTCTTACCACTAAGTCCAGTTAGCAAACCAGTGTTTACTACATCTGGACAAGCCCCTGATCTTTTCCAGTACCCCTTATGGTGGGCACCATCCCCAGAGACACCCAGTAAACCCTGTAGGGCCACAGAAGACAGAACAACAGGATATACAGTTTCTTGCAGAAAGATGATGTTTCAAAGCACACAGCCCACTCTAATAAATATACACACTTCACATATATACCCCTACCTAAAACGGTGCTTTACCCCACTTGAAAATTTCTGTAATGTCAGCTAAAATTTTGTCCAACTCCACTCCCAACAGTTTCCATTTAAAAAAACAGTTAGGGCCGGGATTTAGTTCAGTGGTTCCAGCACCTGCCTCGAAAGCACAAGGTCCCGAGTTCGATCTCCGGTACCAAAAAAAATACAACAGTATCTCTGTCCAAATGTAAAATGTAATTATGATACTGAATATGCTTTTCAAATGTCACACATGCCCCAATCAGCAGAGACTGCAATTCATTCTCTCTCCCTCATAGAAAGTCACCACTCATGGGCAATAACAGACACAAACAACCTACCACCACGAGCAGAATTGTCCTAAGTCAGTACAGACTGTGTGGATCAGACCATCTTGGGGGCATTTCAAGCAGATGCAGAATGGGATGGTATTATGATCTATATGGGAAGATCAGCAGAGGGAACTCAAAGGATTCAGCTGCTACTTCTCCTTCAGATGGCCCTTTGTAAGGATAATGCCCAAAGAAGTTCTTAAGGCTTCAGGAAGATGTTTTCCCAACTGCAAAATGGGACAGTGATATGAGGGAGTTCATAGAAAAAAGAAATACCCTGACCTTCTCTATCCAAAGGTTCACTGCATTGTTTGGGATAATGGAGAAGAGACATGAAGCACAGCTCCAAGAATAACATTGCGAGGTTTCCTTATCTAGGCTACTGTTTGCAACAAGCTCTTGCAACTTTCCTCCTCCACTTGGGGGCAAGTACACTGCCAAGGCTAGGAGAATGGCCATGGGAGTCAGATGGGCACAGGCTCTAGTCTGGTTCAACCTACCAGTGATGTTGGCCAAACTGCATAACCTTTTTGAGCTTCAGATCCCTCAACTGTGAGAGGATGAGTATATTACAAAGATAAAATGAGATAATACATGAGCAAAGGTTAGCACAGTGTCTGGAAAATAAGTGAACATGTAAGTATTTATAAGTATTAGCTTTATTATGTTTGTTACTATGATTGTTTCCCAGTAGGAATTCAAGCAGCTAGGAGGGCAGTCAAGAGGCCTGGCTCTTTCTCATTTCCTATTTATTGTCACAAGTGACAAACTCTGTGGTCAAGGACAAGAACAGCTGGGCAGGCCAGAGAAATACACAGCTGCTGCGTTTTAGGAAAAGTAATACTCCAAAGGGCTGAGTTTGGGAGCAAGCTGGCAAGAGAATACAAAGTCTGGCCTGGGATGGGGGACAGCAGGCAACTCCAACAGAGGCTCTGTTGAGGGGAAATGGACAGAAATAGCCAAACAGGCTACAAGATAAGAAAGACACGTACCAAAGATGGTATGAGGCAAAGGATGCCAGCCCTTCCCACAAAGGAAGCTACAGGTAAGCCACAAGGAAGCATCAGGCCAGTGGCCACATAAAAGAGCAAGATGCAAGCAGCAGAAGGGAGGTGGGAGCCACCTTCAGGGAGAAACAGAGGGATAGAGAAAGGTCAGGATAGGACAAGAAGGAAGGTTCTCCCCTGCTTGACCTCAGGTCCCTTCCTCAAGCCTTCTACATCTCCCCAGACTCAGTGGGCTCCAGAATTTAGCCAGCATTACACCCACTGGCTACCACCTACTCTTCCCTAAGAGGGGAGCAAAACCAGAAGCAAGTTTTATCATTTGCCCTTTTCTTGATATCTTCAACACAAGGGCATTATGGTTTTCTATAGAGAACCAAGGAGGCCAACACAGGTGGGAATAGGGGCACCCATAAACATATCAGAGTGGCCCTTGCAGTCCCATCCTGGAATGTCAATGAGATAAGCTTTCCCACACTCAGGCCTTTCCCCAGATGCCTTGTTTCTTTACTGGAAGGCAAGCTCTGCCATCTCTCTCCTTCTTCTCTACACACACATAGCAGCCATTAAGGGGAAATCTCAGAAGTCGCCTAGACCTAACCGGTCACTTCAATGTCCCCAAATTCAAGTTCTAGAAATGTGCTGCCCTCCACACTATCCCTAAGTAATATGCAGTGGCAATGTCATCTGTCCAGGAATATGACATGGGGTAGCTCTGGTGGAGACAGTGTCCAGTCACATCCCAGGGCAAGAAGTCTCCCTGATCCTATGATGATCACCATGCAGCACTATCACACAAAGGCCATCTGAACAGGGCTGGGACATCTGCATGACTCCAGGCACAAAATGTTGTGCATACATAACCTTTGACTTTCACTACATTTTGGTGAGTGAACTGGGAAGATGTTGTTTCCATTTTGAAGAGGAAGCTGGGGCCATTTGGTTGAGGTCATAGTTCCTAAGCAGCAGAGCTGGTGGCCCCAACACCCATTCTCCAGCAGTCTGTTCGTCCTCCCACCTTCCCCAGACTTCCCTTTCTGCTTTGAAAATGCTTAACTTCTTCCCAATCAAAACCAGTAACTACAAGCTCTCTTCAGCAAACCTACTGCTTCTCCCCACTTGTGCCAGCCCCTCCCAAGGCTCCTCCTCCTGCTTCTGCATCTCCTGGATCTCTCGCCTACCCTCTGCTTCAGCCAACTTATCATCAAATCCTATGGCCTCTTTTTCCAAGGGACTTCTTTACCCCTTGCACTTCCACTACTGATTCTTTCCCTTGGCTGGAGTACCATAGCTTCCTAGTTGGCCTGTCTTCATTCTGCCCTTCAACTTCCCTGTCTATTCATCTTCTGAGTCCAGAAGTGCCTTCCCAGGCAGCTTGGCAGTCAGGGTGCACTGCAAGCCATACCTCTCTCTGGCCCCTCCTTGAAGTGCATACCTTCCCCAGTTCCCCCTGTACCCTTGGCTCTGACTCAGGTTGGTCCCTCTTCCCAGCCCCTCCTCTATCCCATCATTCAAGGCTCTACTTTCCAATGCCCTCAGCATCCTGATAGAGAAGCAAGCAGAGGCTTTTACCAATGCCTGCCCTGCCCAAAGCCCTGAAAGGGCAACCTCACTTTCAAAATGACCAGGCCCTTGCTAGCTGCTTGTACTGAGGTGGTACTGGAAGCCAGAAAAGCCAATTCATAGCTCCAGAATGCTAGCTCTGGTGTGCTCAGCCATGGAACAAGCTGATGAGTAAGAGGTGAAGGCTGGGGCTACTGAGAGGGAAGCCAAGAACCGATGTACACACAAAAGCAAGACAGGCCAGAGGACCCCAAAGACAAAACTGTCTCAGTTTCTGACTGCTTTTTAGCCACATCTCCTGTGAGGTGACTGCCTCACCATGCTCTCTCCCTGAGCTAACCGGGATCCTGCTCCCCATGTGCAACACTGTCAACATTAGGCTCAAGTGTCCTGTCCCCTCCCTACAACAGACTTACCTGGAAGAGCTGTGTGTTAGATGACAGGCAGGCTCTGCTCCAGGGTCCTTCTTTCATAGTCTCCTCATGTGGCTATTACATGTTTCACACATACCTAGTTTCCTCCCAGGGGCCAGAGATCCCCATTAAGGCCTGCAGAAGGGCAAGGCTTTAGGGCTAACTGGGCAGCTCAAAGTTCCTTTTTTTTTTTTTTTTGGTACCGGGGATTGAACTCAGGACCTTTCGCTTGCGGGGCAGTCGGCGGCACCACTGAGCTAAATCCCTCACCCTTAAAGTTCCTTTTGGCTGGAGCTGCCCCACAATCTGCCTAGCGTCTAGAATGGGCCCTACCAGACCTTGTCTTGTGTAACCCCATCCCCTGGCAGGAGCAAAACAGACCAAGAGTGGAGACCTGACTCAAGCAGGACCAAGCTGACCCTCTCCTTGAGCTCAGAGTATGGACTCTGCACTGAGAGAAATTAGCCCATCCGAGTGTGGCTGGAACTGTTCAGGAACACTTTAGACATGCAAGCCAATGACAGAAGCCACTAGGTTGCAGAGAAGAGAGGAAAAGCCAAAGAGAAGCAGAGCTGAGCAACAGAAGGGGAATCTAATAAGGTTTTTCCAAGGCGACAGTCCTGCCTGAGGTCCCTTTCTTACTCAAAATAGAGTCAGTTGGTTTCTGTTACTAGCAGTCAGGGGTCCTAACAGCTGGGATCTCCCTTTCAGCTTCTCCAGGAATACAATGCAGGTGCTCCACAAACACTTGATGAATGAAGAATAACTGGCCTCAGATTCTGGCCTTCCTGTTTCTGCCAAAGCCACCACCACTATGCTCTACAAATACTCTCTACATAAAGTGTCTAACTTAGCTGCAGGCAACTTAAATTAAATGCACTTTCCTTGCCTGAAATGCATTATATCCTCATTTTCATCTTTTCTTTGGGGCAATCTAATGCTAAAAGGCAAGAAGGGCAGGCCAGGCCAAAAATAATACAAAGTGCAGCCAGCAATCCAAACTGTATCTGCAAACTCTGTGCTATCCCTACTTTGCCCAGTTAAAAACAACAACAACAACAAAAAACACCTGCCCTGAGATTTCTGCCTTATGTCCCATCCCTAGACTACTCAAGATGATAACCTGAGTCTCCAAGAAGTCACAAAGCTAGGAATGCTGTAGATGTGTCATTTATGCAGAGAGATTTAGGCACCAGAACAGTCCCAAGATTCCTAAGGCTAAAAGAAAAACCTCAAGGGATTGTCTTGCCTAGTGGTTTTCTAACCATGTGCTCTGCAGGACCTCGAGACTTAAATGGAACCCTAAGGAGACCATTTTCCCTGGCTTCTACCAATGCAGTGTGCATTTGGTTTTTATATCAAGCTGCCTTGGGACTTCCATCTGCAAGGGTTCCAGTAATTAAAAAAACAGTACAAAACTATTTCGAGACCAACTCCTTCATCATCAAGATGAGGATCCAGAAGGCCAAGGATTTAGCTCAGTGGTTCCAGCGCCTGCCTTCCAAGCTCAAGGTCCTGAGTTCAATCCCCGGTACCAAAAAAAAAAAAAAAAAAAAAGATGAGGAGCCAGAGATGTATGAGTTTATGCAAAGAGGGCAAAATGGACTGCCTCAGGCTTCTCATTGCCCCTACCACACTCAGTCGGAGGTGACCCTGCCTGCATCAACGGGAGATGCTAAATGGCCCAAAGAACATGGAACTGTCCTGATGCTAGTCCTCTGCTATATATAGTTTCTCCCCTAAAATGACCTCACACAGAAGAAAGGTTTGTGGTGTGGCAAAATTAGCTGTGTGTCCCCTACTCCAGAAGTGGAAAATTGCTGCAGAAAATGGGTGGTAGGAAAACGAAGAATCTACAGAAGAGATTGGACTGGGGGTGGCAGGTAGGCAGCAAGTTTCTGAGACAACTCTAGAGAAATTCTTGCCCTTGACTCCTTCCAACCCCACCCTGGCACATTCACATGTGTTGGTGATGAAACATGTCCCTAGTCAGGTGGAGAAGCCATTGTGCTCTGATGGGCTCCAATTTTGCCTGCTCAAAGATGGAGATGTACAAGTTCGAGTTTGATCCCCAGTACCAAAAAACAAAGAAACAATCAAAGATGCAGATGTTGAGTGCTTCTTCCCAAACCACTTCAATCATTTGTACCCCTTGCACAAGAACCAATAGGGGCTCCTGTTTACCCAAACATCCCAATCGTGTACAACTGATTTGATACTATGGATGAACAGGAAGGGGGAAGGAAAACAAAAGCAAAGCTAACCTGAAGGATAAACATCAAATGAGAACACAGACTCTCTCTGGGTGTGGGAAAGATGTTCTGCTTTGGGCTTTCCGGGGCCACCCCCTTTACATGAACACATATTACTTTTACAATAAAAAATCTTACTGCTTGCTTCCATCCAATCTGTACCCCTCCCTTAAATCACTAACCCTTCTACAAACTGTACTTACTGCCCCTCATACCTGCTCTATCCCAACGCTACTCCAACCCTCCAAGGTTCAACTTGAGGTCCGTCCCCCCCCCCGCCACAGGCCTTCCCTTAATACCTGGAGTCAATAGGGATCTCTTCCACCTGAATTCTTTCTAAAGTAGCTACACAGTGCCTTCATATCAAATTGTCTACAGGCCAGGGATTTAGCTCAGTGGTTCCGCCGCCTGCCTCGCAAGCACAAGGTCCTGAGTTCAATCCCTGGTACCAAAAAAGAAAATTGTCTACTACATGATTTAGCACTTGTCTACATATTGCCTTGTTTAAAATGGTACCATACCTTTGCTTTTGCTTTCTCTCCCAGGCAGACCATAAACCATCAAAAATGATGTGACATACACGTATCATGTGTGCATATGTTTGCAAGAATGAAACAGGATGGAGTATTAGAAAGGGCACAGGAAATGGAGTATGCCACATCTGCACTTGCACTGACCAGTGGTTTTACCTCTCAGAATCAGTCCCCAAGTTCTTCCCAGTGAATTCCCCAGTAATACATTCCATTCCTCAAAAATGATGGATTCTGAACAAGTTTATCAACCTCACGAGTTTTGAAAAAGGATCAATACCTAGAACTTAGACCGAAGATCCATCCCACAAAAGGGATCCCCATGCAGGCTTTAATGGTGCACACATATAATCCCAGCACTCAGGAGGCTGAGGCAGGAGAATTGTGGGATCAAGGCCAGTCTGAGCTGAACAACAGGACTCTGTCTCAAAGTATAAAAATTAAAAATTAAAAGATTAAAAAGAGGGTCCCTATCCATCCATACTCAAACTAGCCTGAGATGATGGATATAGTCCAAAGTGGTGGATGGAGGCCAGTCTTTCCTTGGACACTTCTGGGCCATAGCCCCAGCACAGATGAATGCTTAAGACATGGTGCTGTCAACCAAAGCAGCCTAAGTGCCTTTACACAGGAATGCAGGCAAAGTGCCTGATATTTAACAATGGGCCAGCATTAAGCCCTGCATCTTCCACAGAACACGTGGCTCAGAAGGACAGAGCTAGGTTCAGCATCAAACAGGTGAGCTTCGCCGCAGGTACAGGTATTCCCCAGTAAATGTAGCTTTCCTTCTGCCTACTAACCCCAAAGATTAGCCCCTCCTGCCCCTAAAGAGAGAACCCAAACAGCAAAGCCTACAATACATGGATTTTTTAAAAGATTCACTTGGGCCTTGTAAAAAGCCATAGTAGCAGTGAGTTTCTCACCAAATAAGGCCTCCCATCTCCAGACCTGGACCAGGAGCAGGACCCAGGAGGGCTCTGGGTTCTATGGGACTAGACAGTAAAGGGGAAAAAGGGAAGGTGCAAACACAGAAGTCAGCCTGGGGCACAGACACAGGCAGGCAGAACATTAGGCTCCCTGAGGAATCACCTGGTAGGCTCCTGTGGACCTCTGGCACTGTTGTGGATCTACCTGGAGGGGGTGGGTGCTGGAAATGGGTTCAGAAAAATAAATCACAGCAACTCCAGTATTATTCAGTCCTTCATCCTTTTTGCTGCCCCTTCACACTGTGCCCCACTCATTGAAGGAAAAGGCAGTTAATTCTGAGAGGCACTTGACCAGTGAATATGTATAGGCCTCCAGGATGTAAATGCCAGGACTGTATCAAACATTAGCTTCTCAGCAGGATGTGGTTCTGCGCACCTGTAATTCCAGCACTCATGAGGCTGAGGCAGGAGGATTACTGTAAATTTGAAGCCAGCCTGGGCTACACAGTAAGCTCATGGACACCTTGAACTACACACTGAGACCCTGTCTCAAAAACAAACAAATAGGGCCAGGGATTTAGCTCAGTAGTTCTGTCGCCTGCCTCAAAAGCGCAAAGTCCCGAGTTCAATCCCCGGTACCAAAAAACCCCCCCAAAAAACTAACAAATAAAAAAAGAAAAATCAGCTTCTCTACTTTTAAATGTCTTACTCCTAACTCTGGGTTTTCTCATATGTACAATGGAGATAACTGGGCCTTTATTAAGATGGAGGTAATAATCATGCCTACATTACAAGGCTGATGTGAAAACTTAAGACAGTGATGTCAGACATCTAGCAGAGTGCTTTTACTGCACACAAAGTCAGGGAGTAATAAATGGCATTGACTTTAGGTGATGATTCCTAGAGCTGATGTGAGGGGTTGGGAAATGAAATACTTGCGCCATATGACAGTCTATTTTGGGGGAACAGAGTACTTTTGCTAAATAAAACAAAAATCAATGCTACGTGTAGCATCTCATATTACAGAGGATAGTGTGGTCTGTTTCCCAGACTCTTAGTAGGGGGTTGGAGAGGAGGGAGGATGGGCAGACCCACAAAGGTTGTCACAAGTGCCCTCTCTAGCATGTTCAGGAATGTGCAGTGCAAGAACTGGCAAAAGTAGGGCCGGGGATTTAGCTCAGTGGTTCCGGTGCCTGCCTTGAAAGTGCAAGGTCCCGAGTTTGATCCCCAGTACGAAAAAAAAAAAAAGAACTGGCAAAAGTAGAGTACTGCTAGTCACAGGCGGCAACGACATCAGTAAACCTGCTATACCTGTTTAGGGCCCAGTGAGCTCTTTGTGGAAACTGACACTCAGGCAGGTATGGAATGGAAGAAACTCAAGGCTAAGAATCAAAAATAGTGGTCTGGCAGGGCACAGTGGTTCATGCCTGTAATCTCAGCCTGCTAGGTGACTGAGGCAGGAGGATTCCAAGTTTGAGCCCAGCTTGGGCAACTTAGAAACTTAGACTCAGTATGAAGACCCTAGGTTCAATCTCATTACTGGGGAAAAAAAGTCTAGAAACCAAAATCTTCCATTTCTCATGGTGTGACTTCCCTCCATACAATAGTTAATGTCACCAAGCCTCTCCTCTAAAGTGAAGAAAACCCCCACCATGGTGGATTATCAGGAGGATTAGATGAGGTGTGTATAAAGTGTCCACTGCCAGTGCTCAATCAATGGCAGTGCACTGACCTACTGGGCAAGGAATATTTGAATCTGTTCAGACATAGCCTAGAAGAATAGCCACCAGGTGTTGCTAAAAAGTCAGCAGCAAGAGTTGCAGGATGTGTTGTGAGTGATTTGTTACTAATGAGAGTTCTCAAGTGTTTGTGAATGATTCACATTTTTAAAAATAAAGCTGGAGCTGGGCATGGTGGTGTCCACACCTGTAATCCCAGCTACTTAAGAGACTGAGGCAGGAAGATCACAAAGTCAAGGCCAGCCTGGACAACTTAGCAATACTCTCCCTTAAAATAAAATTTAAAAGGGGCTGGGAATGCAGCTCAGTGTAGTTTTCTTGCCTAGTATGTATGAGGCCCAGTATGCCCCCCCACACACACCCATGATGAAACTGGATTCAAGGTTATCACTGAATCGCAACTTGCTTCCAATTTGCCTTCCTGAATGAATGAAAGGGATTATAAGAATGGTAAATAACCCAGGGCACACTAAGGAAGCTAGGTCTTGCACAGGAACTTCTCTAGCTATACACCTCACATGAGGATATGACAGCTGGCTTAACTCCAGGGCCACACATGGTGACAATGGCAAAAATAATAATTTATAGGGCTGGGGATTTAGCTCAGCGGTTCCGCCGCCTGCCCTGCAAGCGCAAGGAGCCAAGTTCGATCCCTGGTACCAAAAAAATAATAATAATAATAATAATAATAATTTATTGCATATGTAGTATATCTCAGGCACCATTCTTTATATGTAGTAATTTAATCTTCACAATAACCCTTTAGAATAGGCAATTACCTCCATTTCACAGATCAAGAAAGTGAGGCCACCAAAATTCAAAACAGTTTGCTCAAGATTAAATACTTAATAACCTGGAGGAGCTCAGATAATAACATGCATATACTCAGTAAATAAAATCTTCAAAAAACCTGAGATTTTTTTTTTTTGGTATCGGGGATCGAACACAGGTCTTGCGCTTGTGCAGCAGGCGGCGAAACCACTGAGCTAAATCCCTGGCCCTAACCTGAGATTTTGACCCTTTCTATACACTATAACCCCAGGGAAGTGTCTGAGGGTAACCAGAATCAGGTTGAAGTACCTGTGGCTATACTCTACTGTTTCCAACACTGGGATTGAACAATGGTCATTGGAATACAAGACATCAAATTGGTTACTGCTATTAACAATCCACCATCTGGGCTGGAGATTTAGCTCAGTGGTTCCCAGGCCTGCCTCACAAGTGCAAGGACCTGAGTTTGATCCCCGGTACCAAAAAAAAAAAAAAAAAAAAATGTAAACAATCCACCATCATCATTCCTAAGCATCTGCTATATGAGGGCACCTAGTTGATTACTTCACAATCACATTTAATCTTTGATTACTCTAAATGGTACACCCAATTTACAGATCCAGAAACTTAGGCTCTGCACTGTGGCTTTCTCACCATGATAAGAAAGCAATGCAGTCACTGTCTCCCTATGGCTTCTGCTACCCACCCCACCTTTTGTGTTTGTTTGTGTGCGTGTGTGTGTGGTACTAAGCACTGAACCCAGGGCCTTTACACTGAATTCACTCTGAAGATCTTACCAGCCCTTTTTCATTTTTCACTTTCAGACAGAGACTCACCAAGTTAGTAAATTGCCCAGGTTGGGCTTGAATTTATAATCTTCCTGCTTCAGCCTCCCAGAGTGCTGGGATTAGAAGCAAATAACCACACCTGGCTAGCTTCTACCCCTTATTAGTAAATAAATGCAGACAGCTTACCATTCTCACCAAGTTTCAGTATCTTTATCTGCAAAAGGGGAAAAGTGATCCCTGCCCTGCCTACCAAGCAGGATGGCTGTGAGGATCAATTGATATATAATACTTGAGAAAGCACTCTGAAAACTACAAAATGCTGAGCAAAGCAAAGGATGGTTCGTCTTATTAATTACAAAGAGAGACACCTGATTCTGCAAGCGCTTTGTCTCTTTTCCCTTGGGAATTTGGGAATAATTCAAAGTCTGCAAAGCGTGGGCACTCCTTTTTTCAAGTCCCTGGCATCTGAGAGTTGAAAAGTGGAGGTTCACTCTGGGAGAAGGCGGAGGAAACGACAGTATTTGCATTCTAATGGTGTCTCTCTTTAGGAACACAGTGTTGGCTCAGATTCTACTGCCTCCAGCACACTCAGCCCTCAAACAGCAGGCAACACAAATTTATCAAGCACCTACCATGTGCCAAGCACTTTGACCCAAGATAATGGTTTCCTGGGGCTTCTACCTGAGAAGGTTGTGGTCTGGGGACCAGAAATTAGACAAGAAAGGGGAGTGGCTGCAGTCCTTGGAGCTAAGCAGACTTCACAGCTGACCTTCTGACGTTTTCCATGGGTTGGGCGGTGCTGCAGCACAACAGAATGAGCTGTAAGCACTGGAGTTTGTGTTCAAGTTGGCAGGCTGGCTTCTAGCTATGCCTCTGCACAACATCATGACCACCACAACCACTTCACTTTCCTGACCACCAAGTTTCCCAAAGGTAAAACAGGGAGAACTGTTCCCACTGGTAAAATGGGGAAACTCAAGTCAACAGGCCTACCAAGGTGACTGAAGGTGCTCAATAATAAACTCGAATTGGAAACCAAAACCCAACAAGAAAAAAGGTTCTCTTTCTCCCGTTTCAACTATAGTGGCCAAAACCTTGGGCTCTGAAGTCTATAAGCCGTGTGGCCTTGGAAGTGGGCTCTGCCTTTCTAAGACTCACTTTCTTCACTTATGAAAAGGTGATATTAGCACTCCCATAGGGAGGTGGTGAAGATTTACCCAGATCCTGCAGCTGATGCTCCTGGCACATGGTACATGCTGGGCAAAGGTGAGCTGCTGCTAAGTGCAGCTCTCTGAGCCTTTAAAACAACAAACTTTCAAGTTCTGATGCTCACCTGTGAGATGTAGGCTGTTTGCTGACTCACTGATGCCCAGGCTTGGGCTCTAAAAAGAGTGCACCATTCACCCTTGGCTCCTGAATCTGCTGCCTGGAGCAACGAGGAATTAGTGAGGAGCCATCCCATCCCCTCACATTTCCTGATACCTTACAATACCACAGGGACTTCAGCCCTTTTCTGATAGGCTCCCTTTTCTGATAGGCTCCCTTTTCTGCAGGCAATAAGAAATGGAGTTGAGGGGCTGAAGGTGGCCTAAGGTATGGATGCACAGTGAGCTTAGTCTTCCTCCTCATGGGCTCAGAAGGTAGAAAGAGATGTTAAGAGACAAGCACATGGTCTTTAGCAGACCAGCTCACCAAGTAGCCAAGTCACCCTAACACTTCCCACATGCTCCCATGGGAACCATAGACTTACATCTCTCACATGAAAAGAAGTTGAAAAACAATGGCACTGAGCCTGAATAAGATGGCATTAACATCTTTTGGGAGCCAAATTAGTTACTAGAATACAGCAATGCTCTGCTTAACCTCTCCATTTATCCCAACCACTGACCACATAGTTAGAAGCCCAGAAGCAAGTCAAATTCTGATTGACCAGAAAAAGATGTCAGTCTACCCACCAAAGCTCATCTACTTCATCACTTTCTGGAGGACCCCTCCAGCTTCTACTTCAGTCCTAATTACTCTTTCTCTAGGTAAAAGTCTAATAAGCTTAGCTGTCTGTTCCCCCCAGGAACTGGAGAGGCTGCTATTTGAGCTCAACAGAAATGACCACCTCACTGGAGAAATCACTTCATACCCTTTAGGATGGCATTATAAAAACAAAACACCCTGGCTGGCAAGTGCAAGGCCCTGAGTTCAATCCCCGGTACCAAAAAAAAAAAAAAAAAAAAAAAAAAAAAATGACTATAACAAAGAAACAGAAAAAAGCTTTGGTGAGAACGTAGAGAAACTGAAACCCTTGTGCACTGTTGGTAAGAAAGTAAAATGGAATAGCCATTGAGAAAAACAATTGTGGTAGTTACCCAAAAATTAAAAGTGGAATTCCCACTGATCCAACAATTCCACTTCTGGGAATATATACCAAAGAATTGAAAACAGAGACTTAACAGTTACCTGTCTGTATGCCCATATTCATAACAGCACTCTTCACAATAACCAAAAGGTAAAAACAACCCAAATGTCCACTGAGTGGATAAACAAATGTGATATATATAATTCCAATGAGATTTTTATTCAGGTTTTCTTATTTGTTCGGGGGAAGAGGTGCTGGGAATTGAACTTGTATTAGGCAAGTATTCTACCACTCAGCTACACCCTCGGCCCTTTAAAAAAATTTTATTTTGAGATAGGGTCTTGCTAAGTTGCCTAGGCAGGCTTCAAACATGCAATCCTCCTGCCTCAGCCTCTCAAGTAGCTAGATCACACATGAATTACTGCACCCAGTTTATTCAGTTTTTAAACATTTTTTATTCTTAAAGAACATTCTCCCAGCACTCAGGAGGCTGAGGTAAGAGGATCGTTATGAGTTTGAGACCAGCCTGAACTACACAGTGAGTTCAAAGCCAACCTGAACTACATAGCAAGACTGTCTCAAAAAACCAAAACCAAAACCAACCAAGCAAAAAAAGAACATTCTGGGCCAGGGATTTAGCCTAGTGGCACAGCAAATACTATATGATTCCACTCATGAAATATCCACAGTAGTGAAATTCAGAGAGACAAACAGCAGGGCTGGGGCTAGCTCAGTAGTAGAGCATTTGTGAGGCTCTGAGTTTGATTACTAGTTAAAGAAAAAAAAAATGTATGTGGCTGCTTTGTAATCCTAGCACTTAGGAGGCTGAGGTATGAGAATCGTCAGTTTGAAGTCAGCCTGGACTGTCTAAAAAACAAACAAACAAACAACAACAAAAATTGCCTGTCAAGTTGCCAGCAGCTTAGAGTGGGGGAAATAGGCTATTATTGTTTAATGGATACAGGATCTCAGTTGGGGAAAATGAAAAAGTTCTGTACTCAGATGGTGGTAATGGTTGCACACAATGTGAATACACTTATGCTACAAAACTGTACACTTGAAATTGTTAAGAAGCCGGGCATGGTGGTGCATGCCAATAATCCTAGCACTTGGGAGGCTGAGGTGGGAAGATCAACATGTGTTCAAGACCAGTCTGGGCTACATAGTGAGTTCAAGGCCAGCCTGAACTATACAGCAAAACCCTGTCTCAAAAAAAAAAAAAGGTGAGATAGTAAGTTTTACATATGTGTATTTAACCACAATTTTTTTTTTTTTTTTTTGGTACCAGGGATCAAACTCGGGTCCTTGTGCTTGCGCAGCAGGCAGCAAAACTACTGAGCTAAATCCCCGGGCTTTAAACACAATTTAAAAAAAAATCATTGGGAAAAAAAAAAATCCCCAAAAGTTATCAATGACTTCCAAGGAGAAGACAGGAAGGATGATAGGTGGAAACATGAACCTGAAAAGCAGCAGCCAGGACCGATTTGTTGAGGGCCCTAGCGTCTCAAAAGCCCAGACCCCTCACATAATTAGAATTATAGTAACTGACCAAGCAGGCCAGGCTCTTGCAGTGCAGGACACTCTCAAATGGGCTCACCTCAAAGTAATTTCTGACTGCTCACCACCAACTCACCCCCCACTTCGACTCTCTTCTTTCAGAGATAAAGCTTTTGAGAGAAAGACCTTTTATAGTCCCTACTCCCACCAAGCAGGTGCTTTGTACGTACAAGTGTGAACTCACAGCGACCCCCCCAAGTTGCAAAGAGGTTATTTATGCTGCATATATGTTGCTCAGAAGTATATCAATCATTTCAGACAGATTCCTATCCAAAATGGTTTTTATAGTTTTGTATCTTAAAAAGAGTAACCTTCAGTGATCTGGTAGGACAATCACCCAACATGGCTGTTGTATATAAAAATCCTATAGCTTTAAATAGAAACTTATTAAGTTCATAAAGTCTCTTTTCATTCAGGGTCTCAATTCATTCTTACAACCTGAGGGGAGCAGGGAGACAAGTCACAATGGGGAAATTGAGGCCAAAGAGATCAAGAGGCTTGTCCAAAGCAAAACGAACTTATAGGAAAGAGTAGAGCACCAGAGGTGTCATTTCTTACCAATGCCAGATAAAACTCTGGGTTGAGATCACACACTCAAGCAGACCTTGCAGCCACGACAGCAATTTAAAAATCAGTGTTAGCTTATTTTATTACCACAATATTTTGCAAAAATTAACTGGAAATATTCTCTCTCTTTTTTAATGTATGTGTGTGTGTGTGTGTGTGTGTGTGTGTGTGTGTGTGTGTACACAGTACTGGAGATTCAACCTAGGGCCTCTGCACTAAGCTACCACTCCATTTGAAATAGGGTCTTGCTAAAGTGCTAAGTTGCCCATCCTCCTAAGAACTTCCATCCTCCTGCCGCAGTCTCCCGGAGTCCTGGGATTAGAGGTGAATGCCACCACACCTGGTTTATTGTTTGTTTGTTTCACTAGAGGACCAACTGAGCACAAAATCAACTACCTACTCAAGATCATCACTCAAATAAGTGGCGAGGAAGAGACTAGATCCCCGCCTTTTTAAATACACTTGAGCTTGACCACTTCTCTATAATGTCTTGACCTCAGCCCAATCAAACTTAAAGGAGACCATGCAGTTTTTATACAGGTTGTACCATATTTCTGCAAACTAGGCAGGAAGCAGGTACACCTTTGTTCTCTTTTTAATAGCTGGATAAGAAAAAAGAGGTTAAAGACATCTTTTTAGGTTCCCTTTTGGCTCTAAAATTCTATGATTCTAAAAATTCTCCAGCAAGTCAATGGGTAGAGAGGCCTGGAATCTGCATCACTTGACTTCCTGCCTCACTTTAGGCCACCCCATACCTGCCCTGCCTAGGAGAGGAGACCACTCTTACATAGATGCACATATGAAATGATAAAAAAAGTGCTACTGCCTCATTAGAACTCTAATATGGGGATCCACTCTAAGCTCTCCCAGCATGAGGCTCCCAAACCACAGGAAAATCATATCCCAGGTACTAGAGACTTTGCCAATGCCTGGAGAGAGGCTGAAGCTCCAGTCTCTTCATTGGTAACTCTGCTCTAACACAGGCAGGCTGATTGACTGCCTAAGTCCAAAGATCAGTCAGGTATGCGCTTTTGTCTTCTACTGACTTCACCAACTCTGTTTATACTGGCTAATTTCACCCCCAAAATATCAGGCACCTAATACATGTCAGGCATTGCTCTTGGAACCAAAGACCAAATATCTGGCAACATGGAGTAAGAAGAGACAGCCTGTGTCAGATGAAGATATGAATTATGGACAAAAATAAAACAGGGAAGAAAGGCAGATAATGTTAAGAGTACGCTGGAGAAGGAAGAGGATCGATTTTAAACAGGATGACCTGGGAGGGTCTGAAATATTAGACAGGGCCACAGGAAGAGAGCCATTCAGATACCAGGGCGTTGAGCAAGGGGATGAAGAGCAAGAGATGGCTTAATAAAACTAAATGGGCAAAACTTGTATCGTTCCTTACAGGCTAGCGCAAGGGCTCTGAAGGAGATGGAAATCACAAGAAAGGCCAAACAAAGAGCAACAAAAACAAAATCTAACATTCTACAGCTTCCAGCATCACTATGGCTGCTGTGATGAAAACAGTCTTTTGGGAGACAGGAGGAAGTAGGAAGGTCAGCTAAGAGGCTGGTGGTGGCTTAGGCAGGGTAAAGGTGGTGGGGATAGGGAGAGTCGGGTTCAGGATATACTGAAGACAAAGCCAACAGGATTTATTGATTAAATGGATGTGGGATTTGACTCCAGAGTTCTGCAGTCTTGGGCAACTTGAAGGATGAAATCACCTCTACATGATATGAGAATGAGTTGGAGAGGAACAGGAGTGGAAGTAGGGGTTCATTCTGGCTTGGACATGTAAAACAGAGAAGTCTTTTGGATACCAGATATGTTTAGTAGACAGCAAAATCTATAAAAGTTGGAGACGATGGACTGAGATTATAAATGTGGGAATTACCAGCATATATAATATATAATTATATACTCATACAAGATTCACATGATGATTATATGTAATTTGTCTATGTGTTTACTGTCTGTGCCCACAAGACTGTAAGCTCCATGTGGCCAAGGACCATGTCTATTCATAGCCAGCAAGGCGCCTGGCACTCGGTAAATATTTACTGAGCAAATGGAGAAGTTACTCAATTACTCCCTCAAGAATATCCACACAAACCACACAACGAGGAGCATGCTCCTTGAAACCACAACGCCAAGCCCAATTAGCCCCAAACATGGCTCTGAGTCTGTCTGCCGAGAGCCTGAGATTCCAGAATGTAAATGGATATACCTGGCACATCACAGAGTCAAGATATTTGGGTTTCTGCCCTGCCACTTTCTCAAAGGGTAGGGCTGGGCAAGTGACTTGCCTGTTCTACCACCTCTATTTTCCCCTGCAGTAGCTAGGGGATGGGCTGCTTCACCCAGTTCATGGGCAGAGATACTGATCTACTTCGGTAAAGGGATGTCGGAGGCAATAGCACCTCCAAAGAAGTAAATCCCCAAGTATTCTTGGAAGCATGCAAGGACACCCAGCACCTTGAGAAGAGGAACCTGAGCCTACTTGGGGAAGTATTCAGCTAACAATAAAAAGTAAAAAGTAAAAAGCAGCAATCACAAAACTTGATGAGACAAGAGGATAATCGAATAAACTTACTCAATCCAAGAATCCCTGACCACTTGCCTTGAGCCCCTGCTTCACCTGTCAAGAAACTGAGAAGACAGAACTAAGGACAAAGGGTAGCATTACAAGGCATAAGATTTCATCTCAATAACTTCAGTTTTGAACCTTTATGATGATCATCAAACATTTCTAATGACCTTGCACAACTCCCTTTCTTTCTGAAATACTGAAAATATGACCCAGATAGGCTTGGTGATCTGCCCAAGATCACTGAGCAGAGGCCTAGAACTAGAACTCAAGTCCTAGCTTTCTGTTAAGAATTTCTTCCCATCACACCAGTGCCAAAAGAAAGGTTAGACTTGGGCCGGGGATTTAGCTCAGTGATTTTGCCGCCTGCTATGCAAGCGAAAAGACCCAAGTTCAATCCCCGGTACCGGGGGGAAAAAAAAAAAGAAAGGTTAAGGTTAGACTTACAATGGGAGCTGGGGGAGTTAAGCTGCAGGCATTAGTCCTTTATTTATTTATTTTTGTAGTGCTGGGGCTTGAATGGAAGGCCTCATACATTAGACAAACACTCTACCACTGAGCTATACCTCCACCCTTAAGCATTAGCCTTACAACATGAAACTATGTTCCTGTCAAAGAGTAATAAGCTACAGATGTTTCAGGAATGCCAGGTGTATGCTGTGAAGGATTCTTTCCCTTGTACCAAATCTTGTCATCCTACAGAGTTCCTCTTGACTTTGGACTTTACAAAAAAGTTATTCATAGTAAGGCGAACAGAATTAAAATAATGATTGACTAGCAGGTTTTAAAAAATGCAGATATAGGGCCAGGGATTTACCTCAGAGGTTCCGGCACCTGCCTCAAAAGTGCAAGTTCCCGAGTTCGATCCCCGGTACCAAAAAAAAAAAAAAAAAAATTCAGACGGTCGGATGAAGTTGGATTAGCTTTCTAAAATCAAACATGATTGCTTCTTCTATACAAGTCACTGTGTTAATTATTTGTGCACATGGTTATGTGAGTGAGTCAGTGACAGGCACAGACCAAAAGGGAAAAGTCAATCCAGGTTTCCAGGTTTGCAATATGGTTGCTGATATAATATGGTTTGTGAACATCAAAGACATGACTAATAACATGGAGTAGCTAATTGTTAAGTAAGTGGCATAGGTAAAAAGTCTGCAGTTCTTAGAAGAAGCAATCACTTCTGCTGAGGGCAGGGACTATCAGCCAGGGTGCTTCAAGAAAGATACAAAATTTGAGGTGGACCTTGAAAGAAAGAAAGGCTCTTAGGAAGAAGAGGAATTGCATGAGCAAATGTTGGTATCCTTAACATCAGGGAAGAGAAAGAAATCAGGTATTAAAAGGAGGGGGCCAATCCCAAGGCAGTGGCACGTAATAATCAGGAAGATGAGGCAGGAGGATCACAAGTTTGAGGTCAGCTTGGGCAATTTAGCAAGATGTTGTCTCAAAATAAAATAAAATGGGCTGGGGATGTAACTTAGTGGTACAGCACTTGCCTACCATGCATGAGGCCCTAGGTTCAATCCCCAGTACCACCAAAAAGAAAAAAGAACTGCGCTAGATTTACTAGCCTTGCAAGTCAAAGATCTTATAGGAATGACAAGGTGCAGAAAAGATTTAAACAGAAACTACAAGATTTGGAACAGGTTAATTTGACAAATGTCTTCTGGGGAGGACACTGCATGCAGGATTTCGATGAATGACTGAAGGCAAACTTGCCCTTCGTGAGGAACTCACTTCAGCCTGGAAGAAGAGTTGGACTTCAGGTGACAAGGACTTGAGGTTGAATGGGAAGGTGCACATTACCAGATCTGCTAAAAGAAGAACCAGCAGGCCCCAGTGATTGACTGGTTGGAAGCCAGAGGATAAGGAAGCAGAGCTGGAAAAACAGAAGAGTAGGAAGTTGAGGTGAGATGCAGAGCTTGTTTTTTAGAGGTATTTACGTCAGTGACAAGTGGGCATCTAGAGATGGGGTCTAGGGTTCAAACTGAAGATTAAAATCTAGGCATCTTCCCAATGAACAGAGTAGTTTAACTGAATAAGATTTCTTTGGGAGGGAATATAATGAGAAAACCCAGAATGTCAAACTGAGCCATAGGTCTCCCCACACTCAAGAGGTGACAGTGGGCAAAAGTAATCAGCAAAGAAAACCAAAATAGTGTGATGCCAGGAAAAGAAGGGGAGGGCTTTAGGTGGGAGAGAGTTATCAATGGCCAGAGCACTCTATAAAACTAAAGACTGAGGGCCGGGGATTTAGCTCAGTGGTTCTGCCGCCTGCCTCACAAGCAGAAGGACCCAAGTTCGATCCCCGGTACCAAAAAAAAACACACAAAAAACTAAAGACTGAGCATATAAACAAGCACTAATCATTAACTGGGCACAGTGGCACACGTCCATAACCCCAACTACCCAAGAAGCTGAGGCAGGAGAACTGCAAGTTTGAGGGCCAGCCTAGGCAACTCAGTGAGATACCGCCTCAAAATTAAAAAAAAAAAAAAAGGCAGGGGTGTGTGTTATATAGCTCAGTAGCTCAAAGGTAGAGTGTTTGTCTACCACACAAGCAGCCCTGGTACCACGAAAAAAATAAATAAAATTGTTGAAAGAATGTATGGAAGGACTAAAGCCTTCAGGTTGAGAAATCAACTTTCCTCAGTAAGGATGACCACGGCTGCCCTCAAAAGATTTTAATCCTCATTCTTTCTATAAAAACACGTATCTTTCTTCACAAGTCATCCTGTCCACCACACAGACATCCTTCCCTACTTCCCCCTTGTTTCCCCCATCCTCCTTCCCAGTTTCCGCAACCTAAGCAACATACCTTCAGTGTCAAAGCAGACAGGAAACTCCAACTAGAGTTTCTACTTCATTAACGACTGTGCCTCTGGTTCCTCTTACATAAAAGGGATATGTGGCAACAGGGTGGAATAGGAGATTGGGTTCTACCTCTAGTTGCACTAACTAGCTGTGTGACTTTGAAAGAGTTGCTCAACCTCTCTGGATCTACACGGAGAGGAGAGAGGTTGGTCTGTCTGGAATCCAAAGAAGTTTCGAAGGTCCCTTTGAGCTCTAAAAGCTATTTTAGCATTCTCAGAAAGTCCTTGCAACACCCTCAGAGAAGGAAATGAGTTTAAAAGACACAGGGAAATGACGGCCGGATCTCTTCCCCGGACGAAGCGCCAAGGCTGGAGGGATGTACCAAGAAAGTGAAACGACGCTGACGGGCCTCGCAGATCACCCCCAAAAAGCAGATGCCATTCCCAATGCTGGGAACGATCCCAACAATTCCGGGTCGCCAGTGAGCAGATCTCATTCCTAGGGCTGGGAAGGATCCCAACAACCCAAGGGTGACTCTCACCCTGGCACCCTACCTTTCCCAGACTCCTAGACGGCCAGTAGGCTCAAAAAGCCGTGCGGGGGGTGGGGTGTGTAATAAAAATTTCTTTCCCAGAGTCCTGCACTGCTTTTGCAAGTCGGATGCCGGCAGACACGATTTGCAGCCCGATGACACAGTCTTTGGAAGGAACGGCTGCTGTTGCCTCGCTCACTCCGAGTTCGGGAGGCGTCCGACCCTGGGCAGCGGCGCCCCGGCCCTCGCCCCCTCCTGGGCCGGCCAGGCTGCGGTCTGCAAACATTTCCTGCCCCCGCCCCCACCAGGAGCTTCCCAGTTGGAGCGAGTTGCCCCAACTCGGCTCCGCGGCCACCCGCGTTGGGCGGGGGCCCCCGTCCAGGTCGGAGCAGCCCGGGCACCAGTAGCCGCGGGAGGTCGCTCGGGAACCCCAAGGCGCCGACACGGCGGGGACTCCTGCCGGACGTGTGCCCCGCTCCCTTCCTCGGCGTACCTGCTCGCTTGCGGGGGTGTCCCGGGGCGGCCGGCCTCTCCTGGCGCTGTCTCCCCACGCAGTTGCCCATGCTGGCTTCTCAGCGAGTCCCCATGCACCAGAGGCGGCGGCCGCCGGCTGCTCCACACTCCTGCCCAGACCGCGGAGTCCCAGGTCCACCGCGCCTGCCGCCCGACCCCGGGCGCCCCCAGATCTCTCCTAGGACGCGCTCTGCCCGGCGCCGGCTTTGCCACAAACTTTGCGGGCCAGGGAAGAGAGAGAGATGGCCAGCTCCCAGCACCGTCCCAGGTGGCGGGCCACGGGGGCCCGCAACGGTGCCTGCCTGGAGCTCGGCTCCGCCAGAGGGGCGGAGAGAGAGGGGGCGGGCACCGCCGCAGCTACTCCGGGCGCGCCCGGGGCTCCCAGCTGGGGCCGGCCCCCAGGAGCCTGCCACTCACCAGCCTAGCCCCGCCCCGGCCCGGCCCGGTGCCCGAGCCGCCGCACCGCCCTCTCCAGGTGCGCATGAGACCGCCGGTGCCGCCCCTCGGGCCGGACCCGGTTTTCTCATTGGCTGCCCCTAAGGTGAGCACCGCCCCCAGTCCCACCCAGCCAGGTGCCCACCCCGCAGCTGAGCTCCGGCGGAGCCTGGCCCATAATTATGCGTCCTCAACGTTCCCCGGCTGCGTGCCCAGCGGCCGCCCCCTTCCCCAAGGCTCCACCCCTTAAGGAGGGGCCGTCCCGTCCCTCCCTGGAACTGCCGGGCCAGGAGCCGGCAGGCACGTGATCCGGAGACGCCCCGCCCCTCAGTCCTGGGCCAGGCGATTGGTTCAAGAGGCGCGTGCGCGGAGAGGCTTGTCCCCTGCCACCTCCCACGGTCCCTGGCTAGCGTCATGGCCGCCGCCGCTCTGGAGGCGGGAGTGCCTACAGGCGTTCTGTGGGGGCTCGTGCAAGACTTCGTCGTGGGTCAGCAGGAAGGTCCCGCTGACCAGGTGGCTGCAGGTATGATAGTGTCGCAAGACTTCCGCAGGAGGGCTCAGAGGCTTTAGCACCTGCGCAGGGTTGGAAGGAAGTGAGGGGCCAGGTGACTTGAAGAGATTTGTCTCGGGGCTGTTTGGTGAGCGCCACGAGCTTAAAGCCAAATAAATTGGGAAGTCGCTTGTATCTTCCCCAGAGCTCCTTGACTCTCATCTCCCTGTGGTAAATGATGGAGAATAATTACATTCCATACATGAGGAAACTGAGGCCAAGCAAGAGCTAGAAACTTGCACAGGGCTACAGACAGAAGGGCTGTGGGGAAAATGGACCTCGGGCTCAGGTGTTCAAGTCAGCGCCAGGTGCTCACGCCAGGAGCTCGCGTGGTTTGTGGCAGTTGACGTGGGAAGATGCTTGTTTGGGACATCCGCTCCCGCCGCGTGGCATTCTGGGAGGGCCGGCGGCCTTGCTCGCCGACTGGCTGTAATTGAAGGGTGGTGGGAAAGAGGATGCGAGCTCGGGGGGGGGGGCGGCGGGGGGGGCTGGGGGCTGGAGATGTTCTGGTGTCCTCCTTAAGGTTCTACCTCCGTGTCTCAGTAGAGTTCTTGATTGATTTGCTTAATGACTTTTTAAATGTGTCGTTTGTTGGTATGTTTTCCCTAGATCTTCAGTTTCTTGTTTTTGACCATTTCAAGGAATCTTAGTTCTAACCGTTTATCCAGTATCTAAACAAAACAAATTCCAGGCTTCCTTGGAACTCTGACTTCGCTCTTTAAAAAAAAAAAAAAAATCTTAAAAGATTATTGAATGTTAGGAGGCCTTCAGACTAAGGTTTAAGCATACATACGGGTACATATGAGTTTTTATTTTGAAAATTTTGTAAGCTTGAGAAGACATAGAAGAATGTTTCTCTTTAAAATTGAACAGATTAAATGGAAACAAAGCTTTTGTACATAGGGAGGGAAGGGGACTTAAGGGGAGGGATGGGATAAAATTTATTAATAAAAAAATAAAATTAAACAAATTAACTTTAGTATATGTGAAAAATGAATAGTAAATCTGCTAGAAACATAACAGTGCAGTCCTTAACAACATTCCACTTTCATTCAGTTATTCCACCATTATTGAAATACTTACTGTTCTCCAAACATGATGCAAAGCAATAGGAATATAAATTTGGTTCAAGCAATGACCACCAAGAATTTACAGTGTGGTGAGAGAGATAACCATGCTATAGGGAGTACGTGCAGGGTGTTTTGAAAACATTAAAAAGCAAATGCTTGGTGCTACCACAAAGCTTAACATCTTACAGATTCACAAAGTATAGTGTATTATCAGGGCTTACGGTTAGTTTATTGTGTTATCATTTTCCCCAGTGTTTTATTATGAAAATTTTCAGACATTCAGCAATTTTAAAACTTTATAAAGAACCACCTAGATCCTACCATTAACATTTTTCTATAACTCCCTTTATCACATACTATCCATCCATTTAAATTACACACAGCACACTTATCTCTAAATACTTAAGGATCCATATCATTGACTAGAGTTTACAGTTTATTTTGGTGTAAAGTTTATATCCAGTAAACTATACCGCCTGAAGTGTACATTCATTCACTTTTTTTTTTTTTTACAAATGCATGTATCTAAACAATCCTCCCTCCTCCCAAGATAAAGAACATTAGCAGCGTTATTTCTAATAATTTTTTTGCATTTATACAACTTGGAAACAATAATTTTGAATTTTTTGATTCAGAACACCTTTGAGAAGACAGTTTGAATAAGAACTGCTAAGTTGGGCTGGGGATTTAGCTCAGTGGTTCTGGCGCCTGCCTTGCAAGTGCAAGGTCCCAAGTTCGATCCCCGGTACCAAAAAACCCCCAGAAAAACTGCTAAGTTCTGAGAAGTGTTGTAAAATTTATATTTTTATGCCTGAAAAAAATGACTTAACTTAAGGGCCAGAAATATAGCTCAGTGATAGAGTTCTCATCTATCATGTGCAGGCCCTGGATTCAATCTCCAATACTACAAGGAAGGGAGGGAAGAAAAAGAAAAGAGCCTATCCTTAAATATTGTCTAGTTTAAATTTAATTCAGCTCAGCTAAGACTCTAACGCTAACTCTATAGTAATTTAGCCGCCTTAAGAAAAGGTTGGATGGGCGGGGGATGTAGCTCAGTGGTTTCACCACCTCCTGAGGAAGTGCAAGGACCTGAGTTCGATACCCGGTACCAAAAAAAAAGGAAAAGATTGGAAGCCGGTGCTGGGGAGGCTTAGGCAGGAGGATTGCCACAGTTCGAGGGCAGCCTGGGCTACAAAGTGAGTTCAAGGCCAACCTAAACTACATAGTGAGACCCTGTCTAAAACAAAAAAAAGTTGGTACAGAGGAGTAGTAACAGATAAAGTTGAAAAGATTTGGAAGGGTTGGATTATGCATAACCTTGGATTCCAGGCAAAAAAGGATTTAAATGACTTATTGTAAGTAATAGTTACTGTAGATCCTTGAGCCATAAAGTAAAATAAAAGGGAGCCATAAAATAAAAACAAATTTGGGAAGGATTAAGTTAGATCATGGCCATATTTAGGGTATTAGAACTTGACAGTTTTGAAGCATCTCCGTAATAAGAATGTGCATTTTATGCCCCCAGCCCAAGTCAGTCGTTGTTAGTGCTAAGGGGACCAGCTAGCATCCTGACCGCTCAGCAGCAGAACCCTCTCCTACAAATTATAAATGCTGAAGGAACACCCTGTGATCACAAAGGCAACTGCCACCAACTTTTGCCGTTGGAGGTTCCTGGTGACAAAATTTCTGGTGTCAGCTATAAAGATGATACAAGGATTTGAAGGAAATTACCTGGGAAATTAGCCCAAAAGTTAAGGCCTCCAAGGCAAGCATTCAAAGGCTACTATTGCCTGACTTCACCCTTTATTCTTACCACTGCCCTCCCAGAACCTTAGTTCCAGGCAGCCACCTTTCTTTATCTCCTGTTTGTTGAGTGCTTTCCTTCCCAATTCCCTCCATTAGCTCTATCTAATCCAGGTTAGACTTCAGCATCAAGGCCCAGCTTGAATGCCATCCCTCCAGTGTTTCCTGATTACCCTAGCCAGACAACATCTCATCTTTGCAATACAGTCGTTTCTCAACTGCTCATGTACTTATTAGCAACTTGTTTAGTATCTGTGTACCTTTTTATAGCCTATCCTCCCATTTCTACCACCAGAATCTTTTGGAACTAGCGTTAAGTATAAAATAAAAACTGCTTATGTTAATAAAATGAGAGATACTGAAGGACAAATCTATTTGAGATAAAACTAGCTATAGCACTTGAACTCCCCAACCAGATGACAAAGTCTTGAACCTAAGGACAAGGAAAAAAGGAAGTACTTTGTCTAGAAATTAAGGTTTGGACGGGACTTGTTTTTTGACGTTTTGTTCTGTTTTTTTGTGGTGGTATTGATAATTGAACCTTTGCTAACCACCCCCCCACACCTTTTTTGGGTACCAGGGATTGAACTTGGGTCCTTCCATGTGCACAGCAGGCAACGAAACCACTGAGCTAAATCCCCAACCCACTAACCCCGTTTTTATTTTTTATTTTGAAACAAGGTCTCACTAAGTCGCTATGTTGTTTAGTCTGGTCTTAAACTTGTGACCCTTCCATCTCAGCCTCCCAGAGTACTGGAATTAGAGACATGTGCTACCACATGAAGTTGGAAGCTGATTTTTGAAGCTGGTGGTTTTTGGACATGTTGAATTTGCAGGTGATGAATATGATTCTTTTCCTCTTCAGTGACATGGATTTTTTTTTTTTCCATTTCAGTCTTTATTTTATTGTATTTTCCCACATTTGTGGTTGCCTGGGAGACCACTATTCCTGAAATTAAAAAAATTAAGTAAAACATAGTTTGGAGAAACATCTGTGGCATCATTGGCAGAAAAGACATTTGAGACCTGATTGGCACCTAGTCCTGAGGGATTTCTCTCCTACTCCTGCACATCCTCCCACACTACCCCAGCCTCACTGCCTTGGGCAGCCACTCCAGATTCTCAAGAGGCTGCAGTGCCATCAGACAGAGATCTGATTGTGTTTTCTAGGTCAGTGACCACATAAATACTCCTTTGACTTCTCTGTGCTCCACATGAACTCTAGTGCCCTGCTGAGGAAAGGTGGAGAGTTAGAAACGCTACTAAGTCTATTTCAAAGAGCAAATTTTGAACACATTGGGAAAACGTAGGCCTGCCCATAAAGGGAAAGGAACTTATGTTTTCCTTAATGCCAGGGTCTCCCCTTAGGAAAATTCACTATTAGCTTCTTTTATTCCAGGAGTCCAAGTGCATAATTAATAGTATTTTTGGTATTCAGGTTAGGTTATTTTCATCTGGGAGAATTTAAACTGTTAAAAGAATTAATCACTTAAAGTTAGTAACCCAGGGCTTGTAAACTCGGGAATTTTACTTCTTTTTTATGTTAACCCAGTCTCTGTATCACTGATGTCTTTCTGCCTCAACAGACTGTGAATTCCTTAAAAGCGCCCTGTCTATTTCTAACTTAAGCCTTAATGCAGTATCTGACCTACAATATTCAGTAAGTGTTGCATGGAAATAATAAATAACACATAACTTTTTTAAAAAGAAGTATGGAGGGAACACAAAAAGGAAGGAATTCTTTAGGGGAATCAAGGAAGGTTTCACAAGCATTGACACTTGTGCTAGGTCTTAAAGGAAGCGTGGAAGGTTCTCAGATCAAGACTGGAAAGGGTCATTCCAAACGACTGTTTCCAGGCTCATGGACATGGAAGGGCTTGACATGCTTATTAGATTTTATGTAACTGAATAATAGGAGTTGTGGTGAAAGGGGAGCCAAGAGAATATTTAGCGGCTAAATTGTAAAGAACTTCGGGCCAGGGAGTGAAGTTTTAGGCAATAAAGAGCAAATAAAGATTGGTAAGCAAGCATGTAACTGCAGTTTAGGGAGATAATTCTGGAGTGGAGTATGAATGGCTTGGAAGGCTTTCTTTTTTTAATAGTTGAGGTAAAATTCACCATTTTAAGCATTTTAAGTGAACTAGTTCAATGGCTTTTCATATATTGACAATGTTGCACAACCATTACTGCAGTCTAAAAATTCAAGAACCGCAAGACGTGGTGGCACATGACTGTAATCCCACCACTCAGGAGGCTGAGGCAGGAGGATCAAGCTCTAGTCCAGCCTGGGCTGCCTAGTGAATTCAAGGTCAACCTGAATTATATAGTAAGACCCTGTCCCCCCCCCCCAAATAATAGTAATGATAAAATTTTTAAAAAGTAAAATCCAAGTACCAAAAAATAAAACAAAAATTCAAGAACATTTTCATCATGCCCAAAAGTGAAAGACTTTTTGTGGGGTTGGTTTTTTTTTGGTACTGGGGATCGAACTGGGGGCCGTGCACTTGTGCAACAAGAGCTGGAACCACTGAGCTAAATCCCTGGCCCGAAAGACTTTTTGAAGATAGTCACTATTTGGTGTGGTTATAGGAATGAAAAGGAGGCATCATATTTGAAGACTTATTTGTGAGGTAGACTCATCAGAATTAGAGTAAAATGTTAAATTTAGGCCCAGCCTGGTGGCCCATGCCTATAATCCCAGCTCTTGGGAGGCTGAGGCAGGAGGATTGCCACAAGTTCGAGACCACCCTGGGCTACATAGTGAGTTCAAGGCCAGCCTAATGCTATCTCCAAAAAAAAAAAAAAAAATTTAAATTTTGTCACAGGAAAATATCCCCAAAATACTGATTTTAGTGTTTTACTAGCTTACTCCCCATTTTTAAAAACTACTACTTTCTGTGATTTGATAGTTGTATTATCTCATCTTTTTCCTAATTTTGTACAACTTTTGTACAACTCTCCCTCTCCACCCCTCAGTGTTACATTAAGATGGGATCCTTGTAAACTGGATGTGATGATGCATGCCTGTAATCCCAGCACTCAGGAGGCTGAAGGAGAATTGCCTTGAGTTGGAGGCCAGCCTGGCCTACATAGTTCAAGGCCAAGCCTGAACTACATAATGAGACCCTGTCTCAAAAAACAAACAAAGGGGCTGGGGATTTAGCTCAATAGTTCTGGCGCCTGCCACACAAGAGCGAGGTCCTGAGTTCGATCCCTGGTACCAAAAAAAAAAAAAACAAAGATAGGATCCTTGTGAAAGCTGTGATCACTAAAGAGCTCCACCAGGAGAGTTCACCCGCATACAGAGGTGCAAGGAATCACATGCAAATAGATGTTTCTTTATAGTAATAAAGGAGCCAGTTTCATATTGATGTATAATGAATGCTGAAAAATAATTTTTAGTTACAAAATTTGAGGCAATCTCTGGGATTGGAAATTGGCTGGGAACGGGTGTGAAGGACTTTTCCTGCTAGTACAAATATTCTGTATTCTGATTGGGGCATTGGTTATTCACCAAACTGTACACTTAATATCTGTGTTTTTCTATATGTAAATTTTATTTTTTTATTTTTTATTTTTTTTGGTGTTAGGAATTACTCAGAGGGCCCCAAACATGCTAAGCTCTACCACTGAGCTGTACCCCAAACCCCTACCTCATTTTTTTTAAAATCAAAAAAATAGAGGCAACTAAGTGTGGTCCATCAGACAGGTCTTTGATCTATAGCGCTTGAGGTATTTCCAAAGATAAACTACAAAGATAGCATCTACAGAGGTTTTTGATGGTGTTACTGAAGAAAAACAATTCAGTTCAATGATGTCGTTTGCTATTAACAGTTACAAATTCGCTGTGGCTTCCTGTGTACAGTTGCTAACTCCTGTGGTCTCTACTGATACTGGTCTTTAGGGGGTTTTATTCAGCAGTTTCCTAGACTGTAGCCAGGGTATTTATTCCAAGAAAGCACCGTTTTCTATCCTTCCAAATGGTACAAAGTTCTTTAATGGTTCATATTCCAGAAATAGGTGTTTGTCTTCAACAAAGTGTTGACTTTTTTTTCTTTTTCTTTTCTTTTTTTACTACCGAGGATCGAACTCAGGACCTTGTGCTTGCAAGGCAGGCAGTGGCACCACTGAGCTAAATCCCGGGCCCATGAAAGCATTATCTTTTTTTTTTTGGTACCAGGATCAAACTTGGGTCCTTGTGCTTGTGCAGCAGACAGCGAAACCACTGAGCTAAATCCCCAGCCATGAAAGCATTGTCTTTAAGGAGTTGGGCATGGGACCCAACTATCAGTTCCTTCTCTTGTTGGTCCTGTGTGCCTGATTACTGCCCCTTCCCCCATCCTGCAGCCAGTTCTTTTTTTCCATTGGCTCTTTCTCAGGATCTGGGCAGCAGCTGGGCCTTCCACCTCCTGACAGAGTAGGGCTAAGAGTCCCTGATTTCTAAATTGGTGCCAGTCACAAGCTATGAATCCTGACTGGACCTCTCCTTTTCTCCATCTGGTTGAACTTTTCCTTACTCTAGTACCAGAGTGAATCTCTGCCCAGCTCAGCTCACAACTGTTGCTATGAGACAAGAGACTTAAGGGAAACTGGAAGTTTAAGAATTTGTTCTCAAGCCTCTTTCTCATTTTTTCCTGTGTTATTGAGGTGTGGCTAGATAAGGTCTGATAGAAGTAGGTGGGTGAGGAACGCAGAATAAGCTGCTGGGAATACTTCCCTGATTACTATACTGTCATTAGCAAGACCTTCTCTATGTTAAATGAAAATAATTTTTTACTCTTTGTTTCTTCCTTTAAACTATAAACTAAGAACTTCTGTTAATTCTGTGTGTTGGCTTAGTGCTTCTAGAATTGCTAAGATATTTGTCTGGAACAACATTCAAAAGGTGTTAAATGATACAAAAAGGTTTCCCTTCCATCCCCAGATAGAATATAGAGTGACAAATGAATTTGTTTTGCTAGTAGGCCGGGGATTTAGCTCAGTGGTTCTGCTGCCTGCCTCACAAGCGCAAGGACCCGAGTTCAATTCCAGTACCAAAAAAAGGGGAGAATTTGTTTTGCTAGTGTATAACACACATGAAGGGGAGAAGAGGAAAGTGGTAACCTAAGTGACTTTGTAAAACAATATTTTGTCTGGATACTGTAAGAGTAAAAATCAAATTATATATAAACACTGTACCCTGTATATAAATTTGTTTTTCAGGAGAGTTGACAATTCTGAAAATAATTTACAGCCATTCCAGAGTTGAACAAATAATAAAGAGTAGATAATGGGAGCCAATTTTCTCACTGTTAGAGAATGAAATTACAAATAAAGGAGGAAGGCTAAAATGAACCCTGTATTACTGGATTAAAGTTGGAGATTTAATATGATCTTGTTTAAATATATATACACAGGAAAATAGTGATGTATGTTTGTGTGGTGTAAGTTACAAAACATACATATATTTCCAGCTCTCTGTTGAGAGAGCCTAGAAGCCTAATAACAATAGCACATCCAGCCAGGCATGGTGATGCATGCCTATAATCCCAGCACTCTGGGAGGCTGAGGCAGGAGGACTGAAATTTCAAGCCCACCCTGAGCAGTTTAGTGGCTTAGCAAGACACTGTCTCAAAATAAAAAAAGGGTTGGAGATGTAGCTTACAGCAAAAGTCTTGGGTTTAGTTCCCAATATTGAAAAAAAAAATTAACCTCGTCAGTCTAAACCTGATCAAAAAACCTGATCAAACAAACCCTTTAGGGCAGTGGTGTCAAACCTATGGTACAGGGCCGGGGATTTAGCTCAGTGGTTTCGCTGCCTGCTGCACAAGTGCAAGGACCTGAGTTCGATCCCCAGTACCAAAAAAAAAAAAAACCTATGGTACATATGCTGCAGCTGGCACTCGGACCCCTCTCTGTTGGTACATGAGCCAAATGTATGAGTTGTTTTTCTGAATTGAAACCTCAGTATTCAGGCTTAATTGCAATAAGTGGGTTTTGGGTTGCTGCTTGGGCACTTGGTTTCTAAAAGGTTTGCCATCACTGCCTTAGGGGAAAAGAGGTAAGGGTTATACAGGAACTCTCTACTATATTGGCAGATTTTCTATAAATGTAAAATCTTCCCAAATAATATGTTTCTTTAAAAAGTCTTATCTCTCAGTCCTTAGCTATTCGTTGTCTTCCTGGAGGCAACCAGTGTTATTTCCTGCTATATCTTCCAAAGATGTAAACAAATGTAATAAAAACAATCCCTCTTCTTTTTAAAAACAATGCTGTGCACATACTATGCACAGTATACACACCATTCTGCTTTTAGATCTTGTCCTGTTATCATTATCCATATAGCTTCTTCCATCCTATTTCCGGCTTTTCGCTATTATGAATAATGCTTCAGTGAAGTGGGTGTGCAGACATCTCTTCAGATACAGATTTCATTTCCTTTGGAAAATATATCTAGAAGTAGGATTGGTAGGTCATTTGGTAGTTTTATTTTAAATTTTTTGGGGAACCTCTATACTGTTTTCTTGGTGGCTATACCAATTTACATTCCCACCAGTAGTGTACAAGTATTCTTCCCTTTTCTCTCTCTCTTTTTTTTTTTTTTTTTTTTGGTACAGGGATCAAACTCGGGACCTTGCGCTGGCAAGGCAGGTGGCGGAACCACTGAGCTAAATCCCTGGCCCCACTTCCCTTTTCACTTCGTCTTCGTTACTACTTTTTGTCTCAGTCATTTTTATAATAGTGATTATAACAGTTGTGAGGTGATTTCACACTAGTGTTTTAAAGTTTTTAAGATATGGTAACGCCAGACATAGTGGTGCACATTTGTAATCCCAGCACTCGTGAGGCTGAGGCAGGAGGATTGCCATTAGTTCATGGCCAGCCTGGACTATATAGTGAGTTCGAGGCCAGCCTAAACAACCTAGCGAGATACTGTCTCCACAGAAAATTTTTTTTAGTAAAGTTTTTATGATTTGGATTTTGTACTTTTTTTAAACTAAGTTTCTAGTGTTTCCATCCCACCCCCTTTTTGCTATTATAAATAGAATCTTTTTTCCTTTATATCATTTTATAGGCTATTGTGTGTATACAGGTGAAAGTTTTTAATTTTATAATAATTTTGTATGTAGCTACTTAACTGTTTTGTTTATGTTTTAATTTCTCTTGGGTTTTCCAGATATATAGCCATGTCATCTGCAAATGATATACTTACTTCCTTTTCAGCTTTTGTACTTGAAGCTGTATATCTGAAGTGTTACAGTAATGTTTTTTATCTGTGAGGGGTTCTTGGCAGAGTGGGCCCCAGAAACACTGGTAATTAGGATCATTGAATGCTGCAATAGGGGGTTTGTTTTTGTGTTTTCGTTTTTTCATATTTCTTTGTTTCCTCTAGATGTGAAATCCGGCAGCTATACAGTGTTACAAGTGGTTGAAGCCCTTGGGTAAGAGACTCTGTTCTAGAATGTTCTTCCAGCCCTGCCTATGAACTCTGAAAAAGTTACTTTTGTGCCTTCCTGCTTTCTTGAAACCTGGTTTTCTTCAGTAGCCATCACACCACACACACATCCTCATCAGTATCTCAGGTCAGGCCTTTGTTTTGAATTGATTTTGGAAAAGGGGGTTCATGCTGCGTGGCTGAGATTCTTTAATATTTGGGAGGCCACTTTATCTCCTGACTCAGCCCACAGGTTGGGAGTGAGGTAGATGGTTGAAGGCCATCAACTGTTGCTTAATTAGAGCTGAGAGTCTTGTGCTTCTTTAGACACACCCAACCCATACAGGATTCTAATAGGCCCAAACCTGACTCAAAGGAGCAGTGGGCCCTAAGAAGTAGCCAGAGGCTAATCTTGCACCAGATTTTACTAAAGGAAAAGGGTTGGAGAAAGGGCTGAAAAAGCAGTGATGTTATAACCTTGGGATCTAAGCACCAGAGAAAATATGTGGTTGGGCCAGGGATTTAGTTCAGTGGTGCTGTGCCTGACTTGCAAGTCCAGGGTCCTGAGTTCAATCCCTGGTACCAAAAGAAAATATGTGCTTATAGTCTAATGTCTACTTTTCTCATAACTCATACTTAGCACATTATTTAAATTGACAAGTCTTATTAGCAAGAATTGTTAACTGTCATAGCCAACATGTCTTCTAAAATGGAAAACTAGAAAATGGAAATTAAACTGGTAAGTATTTCTCCCACATAAGAAACCATTTGGCCTTTGTATATACCTTATGATTTTATTAAAATAAAATTCATGTATTATAAAGTTCACCATTTTAAAGTGTGTATTTTTGTACTGTTTTTTTTTTTAAATACATGGTCTCATTGTGTAGTAGCTGGCCCTGAACTTGCATTGTAGCCCAGGTTGGCCTTGAACTTGGGATCCTCCTGCCTCAACCTCCTGAATGCTAGGATTCCAAGCTCATGCCATCGTGCCCGCTCCTCATGGCTTCTAGTTGTATATTTACAGATTTGTGTATTCCTCCTTGTGATCAATTTTAGAACATCTTCATTACTCCGAAAAGAAACTCATACTCACATCCATTCCCAGCCCCTGGAAGTCTCTCTGTATTGCCCATTTTAGAAATATCATGTTCATAGAATCAAATATACGATCTTTGTGATTGGCTTCATTTACTGAGGATGTTTTCAAGGTTCAACCATGTTGTAGTATATGTCAGTTCTACATTTCTTTGCTTGCTGTGTAGTATTTCATTGTACAGATCTACAATTTGGACAATTTTTCATCAGCTGCTGGACATGTGGGTTGTTTCCATTATTTGGCTATTCTGAATAATGCTTCTATGCGGCCGGGGATTTAGCTCAGTGGTTCTGGCACCTGCCTTGAAAGCGCAAGGTCCCAAGTTCAATCCCCGGTACCAAAATAAAAATAAAATGCTACTATAAACATTCATATACCTAGATCCAATTATAATGTGAATACATAGTTTTCTTCTTGAGCAGAAACCTTTCCACAGGTTCCCTAGAGATCCTGTCAGGAGTGGTCTTATTTTTGCCTCATTGCTCATCATCATATGTACCTTTATCCTAGAGATTTACTGTAACTGTGGTGGCTGGCTCCTCTCCAGAATTATTCTACTTCCTGCTTATATTACTTTTAGTATGTTTAGATTACCTTTAGTATGTTTAAGTGTAATGTTTGTAGAGATATCTTGAAGAGAAATCATTTTGTTTCTTCAGTCCAGCTTCTTCCATATCAACAATATTAAAATGGTTAAAACCTTTATTCTGGCCATCTCTATAACCTTCCAGTTTTAAAATTCTGGGTGTTTTGTATTATGCAACCACACACACACACCTTGGTGTTTGCTCTTAGCATTTTTTCCCTTAGCAGAAATTTACAAAAATATATCTTTCTTCTGTTTTGGTAGGATCTGCAGTTACCAGTCATCTTCCAAGCTCTGTAGGTAGCTGCTAAGCTCTATTTCAGAGGAATATCAGTCCTTCATACCACAGGGAAAAAGAACACAATACCCATTAGTTGCCAACTAAGGGTGTCTGGAGACAAAAAAAAACTTCAGTTGGCTGTGGGTATCAGATGTGCCTCTAATGATGCTGGATCAGATTGAGAGTTAGTTTTTCTGGTCGTGGTCCATACTTGTGTCTGTAATACACCTCAGGAACACCTCCTAGTACTGTTTTTAACAGAGCTTAACTCTCATGTGCCCAGTGAATGAGTGTGACTGATTGCAAAATATTTATTCCTGTAAATGGTTGAACTGGGTAATGGTAGATTCTCCCCTCCTGCTCTCTTCCAGGTCCTCTCTGGAGAATCCTGAACCCCAGACTCGGGCACGGGGTATCCAGCTTTTGTCACAGGTGCTGCTCCAGTGTCACTCCTTGCTCCTGGAGAAGGAAGGTACTGGCATCACTAGTAGGAATGTCTTCCTAGATTGCTGACCCAAGACATTCTATGTCTATTCAAGCCATCATTACTGGAAGAGAGGGCATAATGTATGAGCTCATTCAATCTTTTCTTCACTGTTATGTGGGCAGAGGTGATTAAAGTTGAGACACAAGAAACATGGATTTCAAATATAGCCTTAGATAATTTTTTCAGTGTATTTTCCCCACTTTATAAAATGGACAAAGTAGTATTTTTAAGATGAGAGGAAAAGTTTTGCCAGAATACAGCCACACCTATTTGCCTATTGTCTATGCTACTTTTAGGCGATAGTGGCAGATTTTGAGCAATAGCTACAGAAATTGTCCTATACACCTATAATCCTTACTATCTAGCCCTTTAAGAAAATGTTTTCGGGTCCTGGGTTCAATCTCCAACATCATGGGGTGGGGGGTAAATATAATCAAAATATATTACACATATTGAAAAAAAATTAAAAATTTAAGAGCTGAAGAGTGCATAAGGCCCTGGGTTATTCCCTGGCACCAAAAAAAAAGTTTTAAAGTTCTCCCCCCATTCCTTTTTTTTTTAAGAAAGAGTCTCACAATGTAGCCCAGGCTTCCCTTGACCTATGTAGCCAGGCTGACTTCAAACTCACAATCCTCCTGCCTCAGCCTCCCAGGTGTAGACCCCAGTTATATAGAAAGGCAGTTATGAGGTAGAGAATGGTTTTTACTGTGGATCTATGGGAGAATGGATAATAAGAGGTTACCCTGTTTTCCTGTTTCGCCTAATCAAGACACCATCAAATGTGGGAGGGCATGGGACATATCTCCTGGTGAAGGAAGAGCCTTACAGACTTAGGAACGGAGCAGAGCTGGCGGGGGGGTGGGGTGGGGTGGGGAACTTCCTTATCCCCGCATAAACTGAGGGCTGAATCTGTTTTGTACAGTGGTTCACCTGATCCTGTTCTATGAGAACCGGTTGAAAGACCATCATCTTG
This sequence comes from Heterocephalus glaber, assembly GCF_053883595.1. Classification (NCBI taxonomy): domain Eukaryota; kingdom Metazoa; phylum Chordata; class Mammalia; order Rodentia; family Bathyergidae; genus Heterocephalus; species Heterocephalus glaber. Next base: position 47,363,809 of record NW_028258320.1, on the reverse strand, counting down.
TGATCCCATCTGTCCTGCAGGGTTTGAGGGCACTTGTGAGTACTCCATTTCATTACATAACTGTGTTTGTGAGAGCCCTTGTCCAGTTCCTTCCTTGCCCTTTGAGGGTGGGGCTTCACATGCTGAAGGACAGAGGCCCAAACGTGGGATAAATTAGTGTCACCCAACTGTACATCTTACTCTAGAGAATAGAAGTATACTTTGGGGGACTAGAATGCAGCTGAATTGGAAGGAACTGCAAAGAACTACTGAGCTAGAGAAAGTTCTTACTGTTAGCCTTCTTCCAAACACCGGGATATTATGATGTTCACTCTAGCTAACTGGGGCCCTTGTAGGGTTGCGTCTTGGAGACTGGACTGTAATTTCCTCAGTTTTCCCATATCTTATCTTCCCTTTCCTCCAGAGCCTTTGTGTGGGTCTGCCGCCAGGACTTGCTGTCTCTGTGCTTAAAGCCATCTTCCAAGAGGTACATGTACAGGTGAGTGATGATAATCATGTCGGTAGTCTCTTGTATTTCCTACCCTTTGACATAAATAGAATTAGATGCCAAACATATGCCATTTTAAGTCCTGAACTCCAGAACTTATGACCATGTTATTGAATAAGGAAAGGGAAGGCTGAATGCAATTATATCTGACCTGTGTCCTCCTACACCTAAAGAAAGTAAGGTATGTATCAGATAGATTTGGGCCACTAACATCACCACTGTGCTGCTAGGTCAGTAGCCATACCCTTTCTCTGCAGTTCCTCTTAGCTGATCTTATGCTGGTATGAAGAGAATTGTCCACTTTAGAGGTTGTGAAGTAGAACATAGTTTATCAACTGAAGGTATCCTTTAAGCAGTTTCTTCCCTTATTTCCTTTCTCCCTCATCCCCAAGTCTCTGCTGCAGGTGGACCGACACACAGTCTACAATATCATCACCAACTTCATGCGAACTCGAGAAGAAGGTAAACAACAGAGCTCTCTGGGAAATCTGCAAAGCGAGTACATGCTAATTTTTTTCCCCATTAGCAGGACTTATTGTAGCTGGGAGCTATATAGAAGAGCTCATACTCTGAAAATGATAAAAGCAAGGCTGGGGATCCACTCTCCTTCCAGTAAAGGTTTTAAATGCTTACCACTATAGCAATTTATGTGTATTGTTGCACATCTCTTCACTGAATACTTCTCTCAGAATACGAAAACAAAAAGGGTCTGCTCTGGGGCCGGGGATTTAGCTCAGTGGTTTCACCACCTGCTGCACAAGCGCAAGGACCTGAGTTCAATCCCTGGTACCAAAAAAAAAAAAAGGATCTGCTCTGTGAGGCAGGAAAGGGGAGCATGTGAACAGAACACAGGTCTCCTAGGAGAAAGCCCAGGCTTCCTATCCCATGGGACAGTAGTGACCGTGTTCTCTCCTTCCCAGAGCTAAAAGGTCTAGGAGCTGACTTCACATTTGGCTTCATCCAGGTGATGGATGGAGAAAAAGATCCCCGTAACCTTCTGGTGGCTTTCCGCATTGTCCATGACCTCATCTCTAGGGATTACAGCTTGGGTATGTCTTGATAGCTATGAATTAGCCAGTTGAGGCTTGTCAGGTAAATGAAGCTAATAAGTCAGCCTCATTCTTTCTCTCTTGCCCCAGGACCCTTTGTGGAGGAGTTGTTTGAAGTGACATCCTGTTATTTCCCTATTGATTTTACTCCTGTAAGTAGCACCTTCCTTCTTTCATTTAAATATTCATTGAGTACCTGTGGTGTATATGCTCTGTTTCAGGTATTGAGGCTACAGATGCGCAAAATAGACAGTCCTCAGACTTACGTTTAAAATCCTCATGGACAGGAGTGGGGCTGGGGATGTAGCTTAGTGGTAAAGTACCTGCTTAGCATGCATGAGGCCCTGGGTTCAATCCCCAGAAACACATATACACACACATATGCACATGAAAAAGTAATAAAATTCTCACAGAAAAAAATTTTAGTGAATTGGGAAATAGAAAAGCATTTGATGTTGGAAGAAGGCTTTATATCAGTATTGGAGGGCGATCAGTCCTCCGACTGCCTAGAAAGGGGGACAGCAAAGCCTAAAGGAAAAAAAAAGACAACAGACTTGTGTAATTTCAAAGTATATGGGGTGGGCTGGGGATTTATCTCAGTGGTGTTGCGCCTGCCCCATAAGCACAGGGTCCTGAGTTCAATTCCTGGTACTAAAAAAGCAGAACAAAGTATATGGAGGGCCAGGAGGTCAGTGCCTCAAGAGTGGGCAAAGACAAAGACTCTGAGCTAACCACTATTTATTGGGTGAGCACAATAATTGGAGGGAGTATCAGGTGGGGCCAGTGGTAATCCTATGTCAATATGGATCTTATGCTGATGAAAATGTTAGATTGATGAGGATCTTAGGATGATGAACGCAGTAAGGGAGCATTCTTACAGTAAGAGGTGGGATGAGTTAAACTGATAAGGAATTTGTTCCTCCCCAGGTGAAACCTTTCTCCTTTGTTATTACTACTCGGTTCTCAAAGAACCAGGATGTCTTCAGCTGATGTAATCTTGCCCTTGAGCACCACAGCATCATGGGACCATTGAGGCCTCAGCTGTGACCGGAGGCAAAAACGGAGTTATCTTAGTTATCTTTCCACATGCAATAGCCTCTGTGGACAAGGAGACTTTGGGCCTTAGATAGCTATAGTCATACTTGAATTATGAAATAATTTTTTCCCAAAATTATGTAGAATGGTTCCCGACATATCAGCAGATATTTCTGGGGCTCCTTAAGTTCCTTAACAGTGTACTTGGTGCTGCGACCAACAGGATTGTAAAATATGGTCCCTGCCCTTGAAAGTTGAAACATTTAAGTGACAATAAGAGATTAGGTACCAAAAGGAGTAGTACTGTAGTTCTGAGAACACAGACTTTAGTATGAGCTAGAATAGCCAGATAAGGTAGGATTTTGATTGGTTTCAGAGCAATGCATGGATTATGATTCTGGAGTTGGAGAAGACATCTTAGTCAATAGAAACAAATTGACAGAACAAAAAAGGCACTGTTAAGTACAGTTATGTTTAGGACATATTTGCTTTGACTCTCTTGGGTCTTCCTCTTACCCTGCATTTGATTTCTGTTCTACTCCCAAATAGTCAAGGTCCCATCACTGGATATGTGTACTGCAAGCATTAATAATGTGGAAGAAATGAAAGTTCTGTTGCAGCATACCAAACATTTGACTATGGACTCTCACTTTAAAGTGCCATAGGGCTGGGGATTTAGCTCAGTGGTACCATGTCTGCCTCCCAAGCTCAAGTCCTCAGTTGATCCCTTGTACCAAAAACAAAAACATAGCTTCTCGGCCTTTTGGCTAAAATGTCACAGCTGGGCTGGGGATGTAGCTCAGCGGGCACAATGCCTGTTTGGCAAGCACAATGTCCTGAGTTTGATCCCTGATAAAGAAAAGAAAAAGATAAAGAACCACAGCCATTTTTGTTGCAAGGAATTACAGTGCCTTGGTCCACAAACTTTCCTTGATTCTGGTCGCATACTGAACTGGACAAGAACCAAATCAAATTTCTCCATAAAGTCAACATTGAACCTAACTATAGAATTTGATTCGGTTCTCATCTAACTTGGTTTGTGGCCAGAATCGTGGAAAGAATGAAGTTCGTGAACCAAGGTACCACTGTATTTACCAGTTTATTTCATTTGGTATATCACATTGCTTGGGACCATCTCTCTCTTGAAATTCTTTCCATTTTTTTCATAATAACTAACCTTTATAACCCAGAAGAACTTGTGCCTTTGAAATATTGAAAGATCCTGGCTTGCTACCAGGTTTTTCTGGTTTTGGTTTGTTTTATGTTGTGTTTTGTTTGTTTTTGAAAAGATGATACATTCACATAATTCAAAGTTAAAAAGGTACAAAAGGTTGAAAAATCTTCCTGCTATACTTTTCTTCATACTCAACTAATTTTATCAGCTATGTCTGTATCTTTTTGTTCTGTTTTGGGGTTTTTTTGTTTGTTCATTTGTTTTGTTTTGGTACCGATTGAACTCAGGACCCCAGCCCCTTCTGTTTTGTTTTTTGAGACAGGATCTGACTGACCTTGAACTCACTGTGGAGCTCTGGCCTTGAAGCCAATCCTCTTGCCTTGCCTTCTCCCCGAGTGCTGGGGTTACAGGTGTGTGCCACCACACCTAGCAAATGTATCTTTATAGAACTTTTTCATCCTTATGAAAGCAAATTCTACCCTCCTCTCCTTGGTAGCATATACAAATACATTTCCTGCACTTTGCTTTTTTTTTTCATTTACCAGTATATCTTGGAGAGTTCTTTATCTTAGTATACCTTATCGGTATATAAATTAGCTCTCTTGTTTATTTGTTTTTGGTTTTTTGGGGTTTTTTTATGGTACCAGGGATCAAACTCAGGACCTTGCCCTTGTGAGACAGGAGGCGGCACCACTGAACTAAATCCCTGGCCCTTTTGTTAATCTTTTGCTATTACAAGCAGTGCTGCAACTGATATATACATGGGTTTAACAACAAGATTACCAAAAATGAAACTGCTAAGTCAAAGAATATGTGCTTGTTTTTTTGAGGCAGGGTCTCACTGTATAGCTCAGGCTGGTCTTAAACTCATTATGTCAGGCTGGCCTCAAAGTTGCAGTGATCCTCCTGCCTCAGCCTCCCAAGTGCTGGGATTACCAGTGTGTGCCACCATGCCCAGAAAATATGTGCATTTACAATTTGAAGAAGAGTATCTCATACATTTTCTTGAAAGGTAATAAAATAAGCAGAATTCAACATTTAAAGGCTACAGAAACCTCTGTCATACTCCTTTACTTTTTTTTTTTGGTACTGGGGATGGAACTCTGGACCTTGCACTTGCGAGACAGACGGCAAAACCACTGAGCTAAATCCCCAGCCCCATACTCCTTTACTTTTTTTTGTTTTGGGGGGATGGTACCAGGGATTGAACTCGGGTCCTTGCGCTTGCGGGGCAGGTGGCAGAACCACTGAGCTAAATCTCCAGCCCCTCCTTTACTTTTTTGGAAGCAACTCTCCATAGTGCCTGCCAGTACTAAGGAAGACACTGTACTGTGGCAAATGGAGTAAATTTTTTAGCTAGCCTGGAAGTCTTTGGTTGATTTATATATATAATTTTCATTTTATTTTATTTTATTTTTATTTATTTATTTATTGGTAAGGGATCAAACTTGGGACCTTGCGCTTGCAAGGCAGGCAGCAGAACCACTGAGCTAAATCTCCAGGCCATACATATAATTTTTAAAAGAGGAGAGGTTCAGTTTAGCTCACTAAGTCCTTGGTTGTTTTTCTTTTTCCCCCGGGGTACCAGACAGGCACAGCTCCACTGAGTTAAATCCCTGGCCCATGAAGTCCTTGATTCTGATCTTCAGGACTCTCTTGGTTATTGGTTATCTACACTTGATCTTAGCCAAAAGGCGGAGAGGCAATGGTTATTGGTTATCTATCTGTTGTCCTTCATGGACATACCTCACACAGTCAGAAGGTGTATAACTTTCTTGGGGCAGCTGTCTTCCTGTTGGTGAGAGTTAGAGCTTCTCATACTCCTCTACAACTACATTCATTTTCTCTTTAGAAATAATCTCTATTCCCAACTGTTTATGTGTTTTCCCAAGGATATTCTAGGTAAAATAAACACAGATAAATTATGGATTCATTTTTCTTAATCAAGCAAAGACTTTTCTTTACTCACGCTTTAAATTTCAAGAGCTTGGGCCAGGGATTTAGCTCAGTGGTTTCGCCACCTGCTACACAAGCGCAAGGACCTGAGTTTGATCCCCAGTACCAAAAAACAAAACAAAACAAATTTCAAGAGCTTTTCATTGTTACTGACCTCTGAATTTTTTTTTTATTTTTTTTTAAGAGTAGGAAAATTTATTGGGAAATAGGATGGGGAATAGGGATAGGGAATAAGAATGGGGAAGAGGGATAGCTCCTGAGAGACAGGAGGGGTCCTGAATGGGTTGCAACCTCTGAATTTTTTTATAGCATTCTGTTCTTATTTAATACATGGATAAATTTCTCTTAATACTCCCTCTTTCTCTTTTTTACGGGGGAGGGTTGTAGTTCTGGCTGTCCTGGAACTCACTGTATAGCCCAGGCTAGCCTGGAACTCACAGCGATCCTGCTGCCTCAGGCTCCTGAGTGCTGTTATTACAGGCATACAACTCTCTTACCTGTCTCTAAAAACATTAATGAAGTGTTATTTTTAAATATGTCTTCTCCCTATATAATCCTGTTCCCTTCAAGTTTTTTTCAGTTTATTTTGTTAATCTTTGGGAGTTTATTCATGTTTCAAAATGAGGATTATAAAGTGAAGTGGAAGTTCTAAGCACATAGAATGGGATCGTTAAGTGTGAGAGCTTCATTACAGACTGGCTTACTCAGATAGTCTAGGGAAGCCCCAAAGTTCTTTTCCTGAGTTAGTCAGGTCCTTCCAGAGAAAGATCTTTGGTTTGCCTATGAAGAGATCTGACTTTAAGCGAAGGAGCTGAAAATAGCACTCAGTACTGTGTCTCTTAGACCCCTCTTCTGGTGTAGCACTGAGGCCCTCTGCTGCACCTGCATCTTCTCTGTCTTACCTGCTCCAAAAAAGTAAACCTCCAGATTTTGCTTCTATTAGGGAGGAGCAAGGAGTCAGTCTTGGGCCCATATTGCCTCTCTAGCCCCATTCCCAACCCCAAAGGTACATGGAATTTCCAACTCCAAAACATTTTGAGGACTATGCAGTATATATTTATCCAGCCTTCCCCAGGTTTACCTAGAATTCTTTTATCTTGGGTCTGTTGAGTCATTTTCTTATCAATCTGCTTTGCTTTTCAGCTTATAATATTTTGTTAGGGCCGGGGATTTAGCTCAGTGGTTTCGCCACCTGCTGTGCAAGCACAAGGAACCAAGATCGATCCCCAGTACCAAAAAAAAAAAATTTTGTTGCTAGTATCTCTCTTTTTTTTTTTTTTGGTACCAGGGATCAAACTCGGGTCCTTACGCTTGCGAGGCAGGCGGCGGAACCACTGAGCTAAATCCCTGGCCCTTATTGCTAGTATCTCTTACTCTGTTCTTTGACCTATAACTTTGTCTTTAAAGAAAGAAAATCTCTATATTGAGTTTATGTTGCAGTTTCCAAAAGAGAAAAGGAAAATCTGATTGATGGGTTTTTTTTGGTTTTTTTGTTTGTTTTTTTTTGATTGATGTTTTTAATCTTCACAGATTAATCATTAATCTCTTTCATGTTGTCAGAGTTACAGCTTTTTTTGTTTGTTTGTTTTTTGGTAGCAGGGATCGAACTCGGGACTTTGCGCTTGCAAGGCAGGCACCGGAACCACTGAGCTGAATCCTTGGCCCAAGTTACAGCTTTTTATATGGGTGAAAAAAATAGAAACGTCTAGCAAAGAGTTACTTAAATAACCTGTGGCTGAAACACAATGAAAACTAAAACTAATGTTGTAAAAGAATAATACCATTTTAAAATATTCTTAATGTATTAAATATAAAAATAAATTATGGATCATATATGTAAAGCAAGCATAAACACAGAGAAGAAAGCATTACACCAAAAAGTTAAGGATGCTTAACGCTAAGTGGTAAAATAATAGATCAAATAGAAAACGTGTGATGAAATTGAAAGCTAAGGGCCTGAAAGACAAAAATTATCAGAGAACACAGAAGAGCAAGCATGTCTCCTTCCTGGGGCCTCATATCATACTGTTCTGCTAGATCGGGTATAAATATCACCCTTGTCTACAGGTTTGCCAGGTTCAAGCCTGTGTCCAAAGGTGGTCTGAAAATTTACACAAACCCATGGCCCTTCTCCCTTTCCAGCCACCTAATGATCCCCATGGTATCCAGAGAGAAGATCTCATCCTGAGTCTTCGAGTGGTGCTGGCTTCTACGCCACAGTTTGCTGAGGTAGGTGTACCCATTGTTAGTTAGGGTAGATAGTCTCTCCCCAGAGAAGGCTCTGAAGAAAGAACAGTAAACTCTCAGAAGAAAGAGTGAGCTAGTGTACATTTTAGAGTATGACACCTTGCGGTCATCTTGTGTGGCAAGTATCTTAGACTTCTGATATAAGAAACTTTACCACCCTCTCTCTTAAAATAGTCCCATCCCTAGATGAGGCTATTTTTTTGAAATCCTCTAGCTTTGCCAACTTGCTCATTTTCAAGTAATGAAGGCCATAGCCAGAGTTAAGGAGGAAAGGTAGCTTACAATCACAACTCCTAACTTAAGTATAGCTCCTTTATATAGCACCTATGCATTGAAACTGGTGGCAAAAGGACATGATCGATTTTGGTGTTGCTCAGACCCTATCTAGCTCAGGATTAAGTTCCTTCTTCTCTCACACAGTTCCTACTGCCCCTGTTGATTGAGAAAGTAGATTCTGAGATTCTGAGTGCCAAGCTGGATTCACTGCAGACTCTGGTGAGTGATTTTTTTTTTCTCCTTGCAGGATATAACTACCTTTAGACAAGTTAGAGGTACTAAAAGATATAGTGTCTTAGCAGAAAACTGTCCATGAGTCTCAAGAAGGACCAAGATTTGGGTCTGTTTGTTGACCTAAAGACCCCAGCTGCATGTTGTCTTCTCCTGTAGTAACTGAGGAAAGGCTGACCAGACCTCCATTTCTTTGTCATTAGGATGAGTTCCTGTTTTTCTGTGCCCCAAAGAAGACTGTTATGACATCCTACTGGCTTTTCTGTTGAGAGCCAGGCTCCCTTAGGTGTCTCTATGCTGAGGTACCTGCCTGTCCCAGGATATCTTAGTGTATAACTAGCTGATATTTGCTGTTGCCTTGGCAGAATGCTTGCTGTGCTGTGTATGGGCAAAAAGAACTGAAGGACTTCCTTCCCAGCCTTTGGGCTTCTATCCGCAGAGAGGTGAGCGTTACTGAGATGAACTCACTACAGTTAATTCCCATTAGTCCATTATGAGGGGAAATAATGCACCCTGTCCTCTTCCCTATTGTCCCTAGGGTCAGGGTACTGTTTTGGTTATTCAGCAGGTAAATAAGGGGACATACTTCTAGTTGAATGACAAGGGAGACAGTTGCTTGGTGAGAGCATAGTGATCACCTTTGCATGGTGCCCACTTCCTGTACTCCCATGGCAAAGAGCACAGGTCATGGTGTGGGCGTACTAAATAGAGAAGAAGAATGCAATTTAGCATAGGGGATCGCAACAACCACTGCTCAGAGTTGACATACTGTTTCTCAAAAATTGTGTGTTTCTCTAGTGGAAGTAAGGACTTGGTAAGGATAACCAGTGGAGAAGACATTGAGTTGGGGGTTGATTTCTGTTGCTGTGCCCTAAAAGTTCTGAACTGCTGGGTATGGTGCCCCACACCTGTAATCCCAGCACTCTGGCAGGCTGAGGCAGGAGGATCACAAGTTCAAGCCCAGCTTACGCAACTTAGTGGCCCTGTCTCAAAATAAGTGAAAAAAAGAGCTGGAGATGTACCTCAGTGCAGAGGCCATGGGTTCAATCCCAAGTACCACCAAAAAAAGTTCTCAACCTTCCTCTTTGAGGAAATAGGCAGTGGGTGGGTGGGATCTCACCTGTGAAAGCTCACCTCAGTAGCCATGGGATCCTTCCATCAGGTGTTCCAGACAGCAAGTGAGCAGGTGGAGGCAGAAGGCCTGGCAGCCCTTCACTCCCTGACTGCGTGTTTGTCTCGCTCTGTGCTGAGTGCTGATGCAGAGGACCTTCTTGACACCTTCCTTAGCAACATTCTACAGGGTAATGGAACTGTGCCAGCCTGAAAGGAGAGAGAGCACAATAGAGATTACATTCCTCAAGGGCCAGTGACCCTTCATAAGTTCAGTGATTTGGGGGCTGCAGCTCTACTTTGAATTGAAGACAATTGAGTAGTAACTGCTGCTAAACTGTTCCAGGTCTCAGTCTTCAACTTCTGTGGACTATAGGGGAATCAGGCAACATTTGGCCTACTCCCCAGGTCTGTGATTGCTGCCTCTCTAGACTGCAGGCACCATCTGTGTGAACCGGACATGAAACTGGTATGGCCTAGTGCCAAGCTGTTGCAGGCAGCTACAGGTGCATCTGCCCGGGCCTGTGACCACATTACCAGCAACGTACTGCCTTTACTTCTGGAACAATTTCACAAGCACAGTCAGGTAAAAAAGCACAATGTTGGGCTAGGGATTTAGCTCAGTGGTTCTGGCGCCTGCCTCGCAAGCGCAAGGTCCTGAGTTTGATCCCCGGTACCAAAAAAACCCACAGTGTTGTGGGAGACAGTGAGACCTGAATGCTAGGATCCCTTTCTCAGAAGAGAGAGAGAATGAAGCTTTAGCTTGGGCCCAGATCTGGGGTTTCATTCCCATATGCTGCCGCTTGTTCCCTTACTCACTTTCCCAGACTTAGTCATACATAAAAGGATAATTCTCACCAGCTCCAGAATAGCAGAGTTGAAATCCTTTAAAATATTCTTTGACTCCAGTACCCCTTGAAACATTACAGAGCAACCAGAGGCGGACAATCCTTGAAATGATCCTGGGTTTCTTGAAGCTGCAGCAGAGGTGGAGCTATGAAGATAAAGGTAAGGTATCCTGGGGGCACTTGAGTCCTGTGGTCCAAAAAGGATAGTAAGACAAGAAAAGTAGTCTAGAATATTGGTCCTCTTGTGCTGGGGCTGTAGCAAAAGAGCGTACTAAATGGATGAGACCCCTTTATGTTTCTAGTGTGCTCCTGGACCCACAGTGGATTAAGATCTTAAAATCTACTCCTAATCATCTTGCACCACTGCTAAGTGAGGGATACAAAATGTAAAGGCTTCCTTCTAACCTGGCTTCTGTCTCTCCCTAGATGAAAGAACTCTGAGTGACTTCAAGGACCAGCTGTGTTCATTGGTATTCATGGCCCTAACAGACTCCAGCGCCCAGCTTCAGCTTGTTGGCATCCGTGCAATCACAGTTTTGGGTGCCCAGCCAGGTACATCTCAAGGGAAAGAGAAAAGATTGATCCCTTCCTTACAGTTTTCTGTATTAAGAAAACTATAATACTAGGGTGATTTCAGATTTCTAATAGTATTTTTGGCAAGGTTGTGGTGACTACAGAGGAAGAAAAATGAGATTTATGTTTCCTTCTACCCATAGATTTCCTATCTTCTGAGGACTTGGAACAGGCAGTGGGTCACCTGTACAGACTGAGCTTCCAGGAGGAGGATTCCCAGAGCTGGTGAGACTCTAAACCAGGGAGGTAGAGCAAGCTGTTCTCTGCCTCTGAATCGACAGCAACAGATGTAGCAGGGGCCAGGGGCTCTATGCTTCTGACCCTTGTCTCTCCTTAGGGAGATAACCAGTTGGAGAGATAATGGGACTGCTCTCTCTTTTCTTGAGTGTTAAGAAGCCCTGTCCAACTCAGTAGTGTAGGTATTTGAGTCCTGTTCTTCAACAAGGTGGCTTTGGGTGCCCATATTGCTGGATCTGCCCAATGGCAGTCCTTAGCAAGAGGATGGTGGGCCCGTTTAGCTGATGGTAATGTTCATCTGCTCTGTGCCTCACAGGGTGGCAGCACTGGAAGCCTCAGGAGCCCTGGCCACTCTCTACCCTGTGGCCTTCAGCAGCCATCTGGTACCCAAGCTTGCTGAGGAGCTGCACAGAGGTATGTGTGGCTAATAGTCTTCTGTAGCCCAACTCATCCCAGCAAGGCTTTGAGACCCTTCTTGCTTGCCATCACAAAGTGAAACCTTGTCTCTCTGGTTCCTTTCAGGGAAGTCTAACTTAGCTAGAGGAGATGGGTCAACCAAATGCTCACAGCATCTGCGCTGTCTGCAAGCTTTGTCAGCTGTTTCAACACATCCCAGCATCGTCAAGGAGACACTGCCTCTGCTGCTGGAGCATCTCTGGAGGATGAACAAAGGTAACTACCTGGAATAATCAAGCAGGTGGGCTGAATGAGGAACTGCAGCCTGGGTTGGAGTCAACACCTCTTAAGAAGTGTTTCTAATTGTAGCTGTACATTATCTATCATCTTACATACTTATTTCTGTATTTGAAAACATTCAAAATCATCTCTACTACTTACTTTGAAATATTCATTTAGTGAGGATGTGGATTTGATCCCTAGCGGGAAAAAGAAAAGAAATATTCAATTAATTGTTATCAGCCATAGTTACCCTACTGAGCCATTGAACATGAGAAGTTATTCCTCCTATCCAACAGTACTCTTATACTTGTTATTCTTTCTCCATTCCCCACTCCATACCCTTTCCAGATTCTGCTAAGCATTATTTCAAACACAAAATATTTGCCTTTCTGTGGACATGGTAAACTTGGAAAAAAAAGAAATACTGACACCTGGGCCTTAGTCCTGTTGTATCAGTCTCTGAGGAGGGTTGGGATTTGCACAACAGTAATTATGAAGCGTACCCTGCTGATTTTCACTTAGGATCAGAATCGAGAGGCACCAGTATAAAGCATGGTGGTCCTCAAAATACAATCCATCGAACATAGCCTGGGCAGTATCTGCAGGTTCATTAGAAATGCAGAATCTTAGGACCTCACTAGTAAGAATCTGCATTTCGAGCCATGTGTGGTAACACACACCTATAATCGCAGCACTTGGGAGGCTGAGGCAGGAGAATCACCAGGATTTTGAGATCAGCCTGGACTACCTAGTGAGTTCAAGGTCAGCCTGAACTATATAGCAAGAAAAGAAAATTTACATGTGAACAAGTAACTTGTAGGCACCAACCAGTCTGAGAAGCACTGCTCTAAGGCCAAAGTTACAGTAGCTATTGCCACTGGGAACCTATGCATGGTCACCCTGGTTCCTCACTAACTTCGACTGCCTAGCCATTGTAGGCAAACCTAGGTACACATTGCTTGATCAGCAGTTATTTAGTGGAAAGAATACTAGACTCAGACCCTGACAAGGGTCTGCTTTCTGACTTTGCACTTCTTGTGACCCTGGAAGAAACACTGATAATCTCATTGAGCCTCCACGTCCTCTGTAAAGTGAGAGAAGTGATACAAACAAAGGAAAGAATGTAAGTGAATATTTGTATTACTAAGCCTAGCACAGATCCAGTCTTAATTTTGAAATCTGAATAGAGGTACACTCACAGCCAAGAAAATACAGTGGCTCTGGTCTTTATAAGACATTCTTGGTCTCTTCAGTCATTGTCTTTGTCTGTTCTTCCCATCTGCTATATCGGAAATACTTGAAAGTGTTTGTGAGAACATTTTAAAGAGAATACTGATTTTCTCACCTCACAGGGAATGTGGTTACAGGACCCAGTGACATTATTGCTGTCTGTCAGAGTCTCCAGCAGGTGGCAGAAAAATGCCAGCAAGACCCTGAGAGCTGCTGGTATTTCCATCAGACAGCTGTACCTTGGTTGCTTGCTTTGGCTGTTCAGGCTTCCATGCCAGGTAACTTTCTCCACTTCCATCCTCTCAGAATTCTGCCTTCTGCTATTGTTTGGACAGCACTGCCACCCCGTGGGTATTGGTGGTACTGCATTTTCTACCATCAGTATATGAATCCTTTGTCCCCACAAATGAAATTTTTACTTCAGGACAAAAGGTGCCAACGTGAACAATCACAAGAACCAAAATCCACTAGTTAGCAACATTCAAAAAAGATGCCCACTTTGTTTCCCTTTAACTGCTATATTACTAGTTACAACTAGGCTTTGCAGTCAAGCAGGCTTGGTTTGGTTTCACCATCAGTTTGCTAACTTAGGTGAAGATACCCCAGCCTTTCTAACCCTTAGCTCCCTCACTTGTAAAATGAGGATAGAGAGGAGCCGAGGATTTAGCTCAGTGGTTCCGAAGCCTACCTCACAAGCGGAAGGACCCGAGTTCAATCCCTGGTACCAAAAAAAAAAGAATTAAGGTAATTTATTGTGTCTGGCCACACCTTAAGGGCCCAGTATATGATAGTCACTATAAAGAAGGGTCTGTAAAGATAAATTTGGGTTTTCTTAAAATTCTCAAAAGGTCAACATTTCAAGTTCCAATGTTGGAACATTCATATTAGCCTACTCTAAGGATTTTGCACAATAATTTCCAAGGGTTCCGTGGTCCCAGCTCATCTAGGCCACTGCTCTTTCTGGGGCTTGCTATTTCTCAGGATCACAGCACTGCTAAAGGACAGATTTAAGAATGCCTTTTTGGCTGCAGGCCAGCCCATCATGATGGGGTTAGGAACCAATCGTTTGGATTTCTGAACCATCGTCATGGCCTTGTGATTGTGTGTATGTTTGTGTGTTGGTGTTTTGTTTTTCCAGAGAAGGAGCCCTCTGTTTTAAGAGAAGTGCTGTTGGAGGATGCGGTCTTGGCTGCCATGGTGTCTGTCATTGGCACTGCCACTACTCACTTAACCTCTGAGTGAGTGTGACTGGATGTGGCTTGAACCTAGGGAGGAGACCAATCTCCAGAAGCAACAGATAGTTGCCTTGTCAGCTGTCCTTGTACCTGTACATCAATGTGAAGGCAGTTATTTAAGTTTGACTGATGAAACAAAAGGGAGGTGATTTTAGCACTGTGGGGGTGGGTAAACCATTACCCAATAGTTTTTAGCTGCAGAATTACCTGTGGAACATTTAAAATATATATGCATTGAGGCCAGAGATTTAGCTCAGTGGCATCACTCCTGCCCCATAAGCAGAAGGTCCTGAGTTCAAACCCCAGTACCCCCCTCCAAAAAAAATCCATTGAGCTCCTCGCTAGATTGTAAGCTCTAAGAGAATAGCAGTTTGATCTATCTGGTCCACAGCTCCCATCACCAGACTAGAATGGGAATGGTTCCAGGCACATAACATGTATCATGTTAATATTTGTAAAGTATGTGAATGATCGTGGCTGATCCTAATGAGAAGTGGCCCTAATGAGAACCTCAGGCTGAAAGGCACTGTATGAAGAGGAGAGCTGCCTTAGAATCCTAGCTACTTGGTAACACCAAATACTCTGCCCCCAGGTTAGCAGCCCAGAGTGTCACCCGCATAGTGTCCCTCTTCTTGGACGGCAACACTTCCTTTCTGCCTGAAAACAGCTTCCCAAGCAGATTCCAGCCATTCCAGGTGACCATCTGATGAATTAGATGGAAAAGAATCTTGGAATTTATGTTCTTCAAACATTTTTCAGGGCTAATCTGGGGTAGTTATGGAGGCAGACAAACCTACTGCTGCAGGACCTGCTTGATAGGGGCTCTTCTTCCTTTACAGGATGGCTCCTCGGGCCAGAGGCGGCTGGTTGCACTGCTTATGGCCTTTGTGTGTTCCCTGCCTCAAAATGTAAGTGAGCACATTTAGGCAGGTGGCTCTCAGGGCTGAAATTTGCCACAGTCAAGTTGATATTTTACTCATTGGAGTAGTTCTCGTCCACTCTTGTCCCTGCTGCCAGTTTCTACTGGGATTCTTTTGGAGTTCAAGTTTTTTCTGGGTCCATTACATGGCCAGGTTTTCTGTAGGTGGAAATCCCTCAGCTGAACCAACTCATGAGGGAGCTTTTGGAACTGAGCTGCTGCCACAGCTGCCCCTTCTCCTCCACTGCTGCTGCCAAGTGCTTTGCAGGACTCCTCAACAAACTCCCTGCAGGTACTGGAGCAAGCTTGGGTTAGAGTCTCCCCAAATTACCTACCAAAGGAATCTTCAAGTTCATTCCTCATTCTCCTTTAAAAAAAAAAAGGCTTTTTAATAACATGATAGGGCTTCACCTGTTCAGGCACTGTCTTTGGACAGCCCTTGGAACAAGAATTGGGCACAGCATTACAGGGGCTAAAAAAAAAGCATTTTGAGGCCTTAACAGTGGCAATGCAGGGCCAGGGAGTTAGCTCAGTGGTTCTTCCACCTGACTCGTAAGTGCAAGGACCCGAGTTCAAAGAAAAAACAGTGGCAATGTCATAGATAAGTCCTCAGTGGGAGTAGGCAACCCTCCGTTCACAAATGCTAGCACCCCTGCATCATGAAAGCCTTTACCAGGCTTTCATGTCCACAGGCAAAATACTTTTTCTAATGGTTTCTTGGGTGCTGTGCACTTAAATGATTTCCATCATTCACCATTAAAAGAAAAAAGAGTTGTTATTGCATCAGCATGTTCTCCTTTCTCAGGGCAGCAGCTGGATGAATTCCTGCAGCTGGCTGTGGATGCAGTGGACAGTGGCCTGGGCTCTGGGCCCTTTCGTCATCAGGCCTTCACACTGCTGCTCTGGGTAAGGAGATGGAGTAGATTCTGACTAAGCACAGCAACTGTGACTAAGTAAAATATCCCTATTTGACCCTGAGCCATAAGCAGCTGTGTCTCAGGGGTCTGGGGTTCTGAAAGTCAGGCCAAAGCTTCTCTCTCTCTCACTATAGGTAACAAAGGCCCTAGTACTCAGATACCATCCTCTCAACTCCTCCCTTACAGCTCGGGTAAGTCTTCCTAGGAGATAGAAATTCTTGTTAAGTCTCCCAGAAGTGATTTCCATCCTCATTTTTAAGATTTTTCTCCAGTGATGTGCTTGAAAGGCTCTCTTTTCTCCAGCTTATGGGCCTCCTGAGTGACCCAGAATTAGGCCCAGCAGCAGCTGATGGCTTTTCTCTGCTCATGTCTGACTGCACTGATGTGCTGACTCGAGCTAGCCATGCTGAAGTGCGGATCATGTTTCGCCAGCGATTTTTCACAGACAATGTGCCTGCTTTGGTCCAAGGCTTCCATGCTGCTCCCCAAGGTAAGAAGAGTCAGAAAGGGCTCCAGATATATAGACCTGTCCTTCCCTTGGCCACCGTCCCTAAAATAATTTGAGAGCCAAGTGCTGCTTTAGAGCTATACTGTGGTGTATACCTAGAAAATTAATAGGGACATGTCTTGCTTACTCTGAACTCAAGGGACTTTTTTTCCCCACTTCTTTTTATAGGCTGATGTTCCAGCATAGTCAGATATTGAACTCTCAAGCTGAATGTCTAAGCCCAGTTTTCTCCCCTAAGCTTCCCCCCCCTTTTTTTTTGGTACCGGGGATCAAACTAGCTTCTCCCCTTCTTACAGATGTGAAGCCAAACTACCTGAAGGGTCTGTCGCATGTACTCCACAGGCTGCCCAAGCCCGTGCTCTTGCCAGAACTGCCCACAGTAAGTTGTACAGTCAGCCTCCAGGCAAGGGACAAAGCTCTTCCCCCATAGCTGGAGCTAGAAAGGGGAAGACGAAGAGAACCAGGAGCATCACAGTATGATCATCCCTCCCTTTCCTATTGCCTCTTAGCTTCTTTCCCTGCTCCTGGAGGCCCTGTCCTGCTCTGACTCTGTGGTCCAGCTCTCTACCCTCAGCTGCCTTCAGCCTCTTCTACTGGAAGCACCTCAGGTCATGAGTCTTCACGTTGACATGCTGGTCACCAAGTTTCTGAACCTCAGCTCCAGCCCTTCCATGGTGCGTTGAGCCCCAGCATGCCTTTGGCACCTCATCTCTCCTCAGGTCTTCCCTCACCTCCTTCTGGTTGTGTTCCAGGCTGTCCGGATTGCTGCACTGCAGTGTATGCATGCTCTTACTCGCTTGCCCACTCCTGTGGTGAGTACCTCAGCTGTCCTCCCTGGCCAGGGAACATCTTAGAAGAGACATTGAAGTACTCTTTGCCTTCGTCAAGTGAGACTAGCTACCCTGCAGTGTAAATAAGATCTGAACTACAAGGTACAGATAGGCACAAGGTCCTCTCCACCCTTGGGGTCAGAATGGACCTCTTAAATCCTGAACGTCCTGTAATACAATGGCCATCCTACCACTTGGCTTCCTCTGGAATTTTTAAAGTTTAGGACATGTTGCATGTGCTTAGCATGTACCAGGCCCTTGTTCAATCTGCAGCACCAAAAAAAGAATAGAACATGTTTTCCTATCTTCCAAGTATTAGTTACAGAGTCAAAAGAAGCAGCACATCTGGTTGCCATGGTTGAACAGGGCTAAGATTTTTCTCCTCTGACTCCACAGTTGCTGCCATATAAACCACAGGTGATCCGGGCATTAGCCAAGCCCCTTGACGACAAGAAGAGACTGGTGCGCAAGGAAGCAGTGTCAGCCAGGGGAGAGTGGTGAGTTCTAGGTCTTGGGAAGGGTTGGAACTGAGATAAGCCTTGCTGCTAATGCTGCCAACATCTTTTTCTGCCTGCAGGTTTCTGCTAGGGAGCCCTGGCAGCTGAGCCCTTGTTCCTGAGCAAGTCTCGTCTGATAAACAATCTAATTTGGAATTACTAACTGTTGAGCCATGTTGCCCATGGCAGGGAGATCACTGGCCTCTGCCTGCCTTTCCCATAGAGTGCAAGTGCTGGGCCTCTGTTGCATTGCTGTACAAGAAATATCAGAGTCCTGACTTTAATAGATTTGTGAAGTAGCTGAGCAAGAACTCTTGTGTTTGAAGAAAGATCTTGGATTATGGGGCTCTTCGTATCAGGCAAAGTGAGCTGTGCTACTGAAGGATGAATCCAGATGAGTGTGGCCCTGAGGATCAGGGATGGTGAATGTGTGTACCTATTAGAGAATAAAGATTTCTTTGGGTAATAGGGCTGACTGTTAGATATGCACCCCCACCCTGCTGTTGCCTCTGTAGCACATAGGGCCATGACTGGCCTAGAGGATTAGCAATGTTAGGAATGAGCGAAGGACTCTGCAGGACAGAGGCACCACTATAACCTCACTAGGCCTTGACCCTAACTTCCCTTCCCCTGCCCTACAGTGAGGCAATGAGTGAGAAGCTACATATCTTTACAAATCAAATGCCTTTATTTTTGCTACCTTTGGTAGCATGTGAGAAATGGCAGTGACCTCAGCAGCAGGCATGGTGTCTTTGCCCCAATGAGAAACCAAGATTCCAGCTTAGGTCTTTTCCCGGACAGCAAGTGGAAAAGGAGATGGCCAGCCCCAGTGCTGTATCTGAAGGAGGGTGGGGTAGCTAGCTGCCTGACCCTAGTCTGGGGCTAAAACTTCTGTTTGCCTGAGTAAAGTGACGTCAGTCCTAGGATCTGTCCACATTGTGTCTTCTGCAGTGACCACAAGGTTAGTTCTTAAGTTGTTAATGCATAGTACCCTAGGGCAGGCCCAGTGGCTCTTTTTGATCAAGGATTCAAAGAAAAGCTGCCTTTGGAGGCCCTTGACACAGGCAGCAGAATGAATGCTCAAGCTGTTGCTGATACAGTCCAGCTCACACTGCCATCACAGAGGCCGAGTGAGCAGTCACCCAGGGAGGGGCCTCCCAGCTCATTCCATTCCCATGGGGCAGATGACTAGAAGGTAACAGCACCCGGGTAAGCCAATGCCTACAAAAGAAAACAGAAAGGTCTCTGAGTTCCAGAGTTCTTGGTTGTCCTTCATATTTATTCCACAGCAACCATACATCAAGCACCAAAGTAACAAGAGTTCTAATTTCCTTTCTCTTACTGTGTCTAATAAATGTACCCTCTGGAACCTTGAAGGCCTTTTGAAGTTTTGAGCAAGTGTTCTGAGGGGCCACTGAAAGCACAGTGTTGGACAGGAGTGTAATGAAGGTGGGAAAGGGAAGAAGGAAAGTAACTTACATTCACCTGGTGTTAACTGCCTCAGTAACTGCAATTTGAAGAATGATTTCCCCTTGTTTCTTGGGCTCAGAGAGCTAGCCTCATTTGCTGCCTTTAAAGACCTCTGTCACAAGTAGATTATCTCAGTCTCATATATTTATATTGGCTTTAATCCAGACACTGCCATACAAGTGAGAGGTGACTGATGACCATTACATCCTACCTAAATGGCCCTTCTGAAAATAGCTTTCTCAGGATTCCACTATAGTCATCTTCAAGCTTCAGGCCCCTTTGGTTCAAATGAAAGCAATGATCTCCATTCCTAGAGTCTAGAACTGCATAGATGAGCCCCTAGCCACAGGTGTATATTTAAACTCGTGAAATGAAATTACTTAAAACCTCATCAGTGAGCTGGGTGTGGTGGTACACACATATACTCCAGCACTCTGGGAGGCTTAGGCAGAAGGATCACAAGCTCAAGCCCAGCCTGAGCAACTGAGTAAAACCCTGTCTCAAAAAACCCCCCAAAAACCAGCTGGGGATGTGGCTCAGTGCAAAGGTCCAAGGTTCAATCCCCAGTATTAGGTGGGTGGGGGAACCTTCATCAGTAGCATTAGCCGTATTCTAAGTACCTGGTTCTCCCAGGTATAGACTTTTCCTCATCACAGAGTTCTGCTGAACAGCAGTTGTCTCTGTCTTACTTTACCTTCCTGTGTCCACACCCAGGAATACCTTCCAGTTGTCCATGCAGCCATAGTTGTAAGGATTTCTAAATACCTAGGGCCAAGAAAAACACACACATTTCTACAAACTTCTACTTAATCCCCTCCTCACTTTTGAAATGGATACACTAAAGCTCGGGTAGACAATTCTGGTCTTTTCTGCCTTTTTTTCTTTCGGGGGCAGAGGGAAACAGGGTCTTGCTATGCAGTTCAGGCTGGCCTCAAACTCACTATGTAGCCTAGGTTGGCCTTGAACTTGTAGCAATTTTCCTGCCTCAGCCTCCTGAGTGCTGGGACTACAGGCATGCACCACCACACCCAGCTAATTTTGGTCTTTTATGACACCTGCCTAGGTGACCCTGATCATGGCCCGTGTTTACAGGATGCAAGTTCAGTTACTGGACTGCCCATCCAAGCCCCCAAATCTACTCACTCTGCCCTTGGCCTGTAGTCGACGTCTCTCTTTCTTGTTAATGTGTCTTTCAATGCTAGTCTCACCCCGACTGATGAGAACAGCATGCCATACTGTTAGGGCACCCAGGGCCAGTGCCACAGAGCTAAGAAAGGAGAGGCAAAGACTGGTAGAAATTATACAGGGCTGGACACTGAGTTGAGCAATAACAACTGGCTAACAACCTCTGCCTTTACATTCTGGCATACATCCTAGATCAACTCGTGCTTTTCACTGCATTTGAAAAAGCATCAGTGAAAATGAAAGTGTGCTGAGAATAAATTATGTGGAAAGGAGGGTGGGAAAATAAGGTTATTACTGAAAAAAATGTTCATTATTTCCTAAAATACTGATGCTATGAGACAATGGAGGGTAGTAAAGGCACTGGGAGTCAGACTGAGATGATATGAAGTTCACATCCCAGCTTTACCATTGCTACCTGTGTATCGTGGAGTAACTGACTTTACCCCTTGGTTTTCATTTTTCTCATCTATAAATGCAGTCACTACCCTTTAGGTAGGTACTATGAACAAAAACTGAGTTTAACTTGGTACATACCAAGCATGCCTGCATCCTTATTACTTAGTAACCAGAAATAATGCTAGTATCCTTGATGTTCCCTGTGCCCCAAAGTGCTGCAGTGCTGACTGCCAACCTCAGACTAGCAGAATAGTGGAAGGTCACTCAGATGGGTTTCTATCTGCACGTGGGCACTTAAAAAGGTATTCCTGAAGCTGCACCCCCCTTAAAACTACCAAAACTGAGTTAAATACCTGCACAGGAACCAGAGGTAGATAAGACTCTTGTGAGTTATCCTTTCTCGAAAGGAGAAGGTAGGTGGTGGGGTCTGGTGATAAGTCTAGAAAAAAACCAAAACAGTAAAGCCTAGCTCCTTTGCTTTGTGGTCTCCAGTAACTGCACTAGAGCCCCCAGTGCCTCTATGCAGGAAGCAATCTAAACCCAAGCAGAGAAAATGGGGATTAAAGCCACCACAGAGGAGTCAGGGCAGCAGCCAGATAGGTAGACCAAGCCCGGTGACACCATCACATGGACAACACTGGGCAGAGCAATTCTGAACAAGATGACAAACCACAGGAGGAACTGCCCCTGGGCCATTAAAGTGACAACACAAAACAGGGCTCCAGGGGAAGCCACTCCAAATCTCCAGCCAGAACACCATTATGTGACTGCATCCCAGAGAAAGTCCAGCCCATATTCAGCACAGACTAATGGGGGAGAACCACAGGCTCCATTTAGGACTGTGGAAGAGCACCATGGATACAATATGAGCCCAAGATGTGCTTGGAAGAGTCCCCAGAGACACAGGTGCAGATGGACCAGCTTGATCTCTGTCCCCTGGAACCCCATTACACAGACTAACATAGACTCCTTGCTGCTCAGGCCATCACCAAGGCAGAGTCGAGGCTCAGCCCAAAGAGAAGGTGATGATGGGATAGCCAAAATCTGTCACACACCAGGGACTTCCAACTTGCCCTCAGGCCACTGCAGCCTCCCCAAACACTCCTGATCCAATCTACCTGGGCCTCTCAGCCTGCCTCTACAGCTAAACTAGCAAGCCCAGTTGCCCGAGCAACTCTACACCCCAGGCCTGAGCAGCAGGAGGCAGGGGGGTGGGGACAGCCCACCTGGTTGGCAAGCGTCTGTGGTTTGTTCTTGTCGAGCTGTTTCATTCTCTAAGGGATGGAAAACAGTGCTGGTTACACTTGCAGCCCCTAGGAGAGGGGTGCTACCAGCCCCATTCCTTAGGGACAGGCTCTATACTGCACATTCTGGACTACTCAGATGCCCTACTCCTCGCTACAGACTCACCTCAATGGCAGCATAAGCCTCCCGGAAAAGGTCCCAACTTCCATAGCTGCAGTAGACACAGCCCAGAGTCATGAAAAAGCAGAAAGAGAAGAAGTACCGATGGTTATAGTGGCCCACACAGTTGTTTAGCCAGGCTGGTGAGGGACTGATTAAGGACAAGATCAAACACACTTTCAGCAATGTCCAGGCCTTTCTGGTTCATCCTTAGTTCAAGACAACATCACTCAAGCAAGAACTGTTTTCCAAAGGCAGGAAAATGAAATGGTTTCCCAAGTTTGACATGAAATTATTATAAGCTTTTCAAGTTTACCAGGAAATCATGAAAATTGAAAACTGAACACAGTAAAATGAATCTGCCAATACTTCAACCTAGCTGGAGTTAGCCAAGCATCTGAATATGACAGCAAAAGGGGACCTATGGTTCTATCTGGCACCCCCAATAGGCGGCCACAGAACCCCACGTCTCTCTCCATTCAATAGCTGTTAGTATGGCAGCCTACAAAGGAAAGACCTATTAAAAGATCCTTGCTTCCAGAAGATCCATCTCACAGAACTTGTGAGCCCCCTGCTCTCCTCAGAAGATGGTCATCCCCCACAGTGCCTCTTCTACTAACTTCTTATAAGCCCACTGTTCTCTGCAGGGTGATGCTAGAAGCCTTAGGTTTGTGGCCATTAACCCTGTACAGTGCTCTGGAGTTAAAGGCCTCAGGCAGAAGACAGCAAAAGGATACGGCAGTGATGATCCATCTTCAGCACACACCTGTTAGGGAGGGACACAGGCTCTGTTATGGTAGCCAAGGTTCTTGGATGTCAGTGCCAATCCTTTTCTACAAGGACAGCATCCTGCTGAGGTGGAAAGGGCAGAGACTTTGAAGATAGCCAGTCCTTACTTCAAACCCAGCTTTGAAGTTTATTGGCTATATACATGATAATAGACATGGTAAGTCATCTCTCTGAACCTCAGTTTCTACACCTAACTCACAGGACTAGCCTGAGGACTGTGGCAGGAGACCAAAAGTACACTGCATGGGGCTGAGGACTTAGCTCAGTGGTTCCGCTGCCTGCCTCGAAAGTCCAAGATCCCGAGTTCAATCCCCAGTACCAAAGAAAATGTACACTACATGGAACACGTACTTGCAACAAGCACTTGATACCTGTCTTAGAAACTCCAAGTCCAGGTTTTACCCTAGGACTATAGCAAAAGGATCATCACAAGGGTTCACAGAGCAAAGCCAAGACCCACCTATTGCAGATGCTACAGTGGTGTGTCCGGGCTGGCTTGGGGTAAATGCACTTCTTACAGATGGAGACTGTGGCAATATCATTCCTGCCCTGTGCAAAAGGAGAAGAGCATCATGAGCACTGTAGCAGCACCAGTTTTGTGCCTCAAAAGATCCCAAGGCATTCTCCAACCCATATCCTATAACTGCCTCTCTCCACTGCCCCCATAGAGACCCACCTGGGGTGGGTACCCAGGCGGAGTGGTGATGGCCTGGTAGTAATGGAAGACGATGAGGATTAGATTCCAGTGACTGTAGAAGAAATGCCAGCAGAGTCGTGGCACTGAGTAAGTTCGGAGGATGAGCGGCAGGACACATAAGTAGGCGATGGCAACAATGGAGCCGGTCAGCACGATCACCAGTACCACAAACACCTGCCAATACCAGTGAGGTCAGGTAGACACAGCAAGAGAGCTCTACCCATAGGAAATGCAGGAATTTCTCTATGGGTAGGGATCTTGCCTTCAGAATCTAGTGTGAGTCCACCAGAGACACGTCCCTCTACTCCTCTAAAACATCCCTTTTCCTGCTTCATGGGCATCACTTACCACCCCAAACCATCGAATCACGTTGTCCACCAGCCAGTAGACAGGTTCAAAGGCAGCATCAACCACGGTTTCACTGCCCCCAAAGGAGTTGTAGAGCAGGGAGCGAAGGCAGACCTTGCCATAGCGCCAACGCTGCACCAGGCCCCGAAGCAGAGGTGGGCAGCGGCGCCTGTAGCCCAGGAGCAGAAGCAGGCGCAGGCAGAGGCGGGCTGGGCCCAGCAACAGGCTCCGCTGGCCACGCATGGCTCCTAGAAGGGCACACTATTGTGAAGATCCATCCTGAGTCCTATTGCTCCCTACCTCACCAGTGGGAAGGCCTAGAGCACCAGCTTGGAGAGCAAATACCCAAGATTAAGACCCAGTTAGGACAGTCATCAACTGTGGGAAGTAGAAAGGTCACTTCACTTTTCTACAGAATGTTCAGTGCCAGTGCTGCAACCAGATTTCAGGAGGTTAAGGACTGGAAATTCTGAGCCTGCAGAAACCACATTTACATTATACCACAGAGGTGCACAGCAAATCCAACATACAAACCTACATACCTAGCTAGAATAAAGGGCCACATGAAGGAGTAAGAGAGAGGCAGGCAGCTTCAAATCAAGGAGTCACTGGAGCTGTCTGTGTGGGTGGAGCACAACCAACACAGACAAAGCTACGCTCTGTGTCTCAGCATGGCCACTGCTGCAGTTGTTCAGTTTCCTGCTGCGCTAGCCCACCAAGTGGTTGTGATTCTTGCATCTAGGTCTTCTTTGGTCCCATCTGAGTCTTGGCAAAAGATACCCTTCCTTCCTATCCTACTCCCTCTGGGTTGATGTTACAGGCCAGAAGACCCAACCTGGTACCAAGAGATTCCATCTCATGTCAGGACAGTCAGCCACCTCTTATGTGACATTGGATGCACTGTCTCTAATTCCACTCGTAGCCCCACCCCAAGGATAGAGCAGCCAGACAACTTCAGGTATTCAGGGCAAGAGAACACTAAGGCAGGAGACAGAAGTTGGAGGGACTTCCATTTTGGTAGCTCGTGAACACCGTAGGTCCTGCCCTCTCAGTGGAAGTCTTCCCTGCTCCACTGTAATTATTCACACTCAAGAACATTCTCTGCAGCTGCTGCCCTTGACCCCAGGCTTCCCAACCAGCCTTCCCAGCTCACCAGCCCTTGCCATGGCTCCTCTGCAAGTGCTTCCATCTCTGCACTCTACCTCATGCAGTGTGGGAGATCACTGCCCAGGCAATGACCAAAACCAAAGACAGAGATGTTCTAATAGACTCATTCTGTGACTGTCTCAATTCTGCAGATTAAGTCTTTTACCTGAAGAGAAATTATCTGATTTTTCCCCTAGGGAAGACCAGCCAGGGAGGGCTGCTCTGTCCTTAGCAACTCCACTGACTTATTTAACAGGCAGCTCAAAACTCAGCGGAAACTGGAGGAGGCTGCTAGGCTGGAGGGATGGTTTCAATTTAGTAACTGGAGCAATGTACTCTCCTTGCACCCTGGCTCATCCCCACAAAGGGCCTTTCAAAGAAAATACTTAAATACTTCTTTCTACAGGCTCATAAACCCAAAGCAAAAAGGAATCCAGTAGATAAGGCCTACAAAAAAAGTGAAGACTGACAATTTGGGGGGGCAGACCCATTGCACCAGGATAAAGAAACTGGCCATTCCCAATACCTCCTGGGAAACTGAGAGAAAGTGGAATGTAGAAAAGAGAAAAAAGCTGAAAACCTCAGACCTAGCTTCTCTGAGTTGGACTATTACTTGGAACCATGATTTGGCTGAAGCATGAATTTACAAAATAATAGCCACAATCAAATATAACAGTGGGACAGATCAGATTGCCCCACAACCAATCTAGGTGACTTATAGACTGTCCGCGCCAATGTACATTCCCTTACTATGGATAAGAGTTTTCTATTTGCTAAAATACTTTTTTTTTTTTTTTTTTGGTACCTGGGATTGAACTTGGGTCCTTGCGCTTGCGCAGCAGGTGGCAAACCACTGAGCTAAATCCCCGGCCCATTAAAATACTTTTTATAGCAATAGTGTGCCAATCAGATACCTTCCTCACCTGTAAAAAGTGTGAATTACATTCTACCTCAGAACCACCTTTTAAAGAAAAAACAACTCTCAGATTCTCTACTTTTCTGGTGGAAACCACATCCTGAATTCCTAGGCTGTACATTAAATGCCTACCTCATACCAACTCTTATCTGCCCATACCCTAATTTTGGTTTAGTTCTGCCCCTAAGTAGTTCTGTGACCTTGGACAAACCACTGAACCCTAGTAGAATTCAATACCCTTGTCTCATTCCCTAAGGGGATAAGATTAAATGCTAAGGTCTGTTCCAACTTTATTGGTAAGGTATAAATGAAATGGTTATAAACCACTTAGCACAATACCAGGCTCATGGAAGTATTCAATACATTCTTGTTTGGGTTGTGGTGCTGGGAATTGAATTTAGGGCCTTGCACATAACACACAAACACTGTACTGGTGAGTTATATCCCTGGCCCTTTGGTTTTTTGTTTTTTGTTTTTTGTTTTTTGAGGTAGGGTCTCCCTTTGTAGTTCAGGCTGGCCCTGAACTCACTATGTAGCCCAGGCTGGCCTCGAACTCGCAGTGATCCTCTTGGCTGGCCCTTTGTTTTTATTATTTTGAGACAGGATTTTGCTTGCTAAATTGCCCAACCTGGCTTCAAACCTGGGATCCTCCTGCCTGAGCCAAGTAGCAGGGATTATAGGCATGCACCACCAAACCCAGTTTCAATGAATATTTGTTGACTGAATGCTGGAGGGATGCAGAAGTAGAAAGGCTGATCTATCTGTGCCACATATACCATCAGGGCCACTCCTGCAAATATGATAATACTTTAGCATCTGCTGCCATCATTTTTGCTGATTAATAAAGAAATGGAAACTGTTACTAGAATCATAGTGTTAAAGAGCTAAAAGGCATTTTAGAAAACAAGTGCAACCAGAAATCACCCAAACACCGGCCGGGGATTTAGCTCAGTGGTTTCGCTGCCTGCTGCGCAAGCGCAAGGACCCGAGTTCAATCCCTGGTACCAAAAAAAAAAAAAAAAAAGAAAAGAAATCACCCAAACACATAAATGGAAAGCTTATCATTGCAGAAGTACAGGCCAGATTTGACTGAACAAGCCAGGCTGCCCCCCTCACTTTAGAGAGTGGAATATGGGAAACATGGGAATGCCAAGAAAAAGATATATTGCCCATGGGCTACAACTGAAACTGAAATTTCAATTCAGGAAGCTGAGGTTATGCAAAATTCAAAATGTTATGTGTTTAGAGAGGAGTGTGATCTCAGTGAACAGAGGAGGAAATAGCAAAGCACACTTCTATCACAGCAGACACTGACAAGTCCCATCCCTAAGTAGTACCCATAGGTCACAGTAGCCATCTGCCACTAGATTAGGGTTTGCAGGTCACAGCGCTCCCCTCATCCCTGGGCACCATCTGTTTCCAAGGGTTGGGGAAGGGGAGATAGGGAGGAACAGAGTCCAAAATCATCAGAAGGCAGATTCAACAAGGGAAAATCGTGACAAATTTCATCTGGACAAATCTCAAGTAGGAGATGTCAAACATCAGTTAAAGAGCAATATTTTATTCATGTGCAGACTTCTCTTCTGGGCTAACATGCTTAAATGAGGTGGAAAAAAGAGTTGTAACTTTATCATAAAGCTGCTCATCCCACCATGCGTGGTAGTGCAGGCCTGTAATCCCAGCACTTTGGAGGCTGAGGCAGAAAGATTGCAGCGAGTTCGAGACCTGCCTGAACCACATAACTAGACCCTGTCTTTAAAAAAAAAAAAAAAAGCTGCTCATCCAAAGTTAAGATGGGGTCAACACAACTACAGGATCTGATCACTGAACTGAAGGCTGCAGCTACCAGGAAAAGATTTTGTCTTTCAGCGAGGGCGGCCTGGTCAAACTGTGATAGACTGGAAACCAGAAAACTTTGGTTCTGACTGGGGGTCTGTCGAATTATCTTCGAGACTTTGGACAAGCCAAACCCTGCCTCTGGATGTGAGTTTGCAAACCTGTGAAATGGGCAAGTTGGGTTGATTGATCTCCTTCCCCCTCTGCGCGTTACAGCTTCCCCGTGGGTGCGCTCCGTCAGAGGCGGGCAAGGGTCCTGCAGGGCAGGCGAGGAGAGAGCAAGAACCCTGGCTTGCAACAAGGCCTCGGGACACGCGGCTCGACCCTAGAAAAAAGGACAATGCCGAGCAAGGGCCGTAGCTTCCCCTTACCTGCCGCCTCCCGATTCCTCAAACAGCCAAATCGAGCCCCGCAGCCTCTACTGCCGTCTACTACCACCTCTCCAGCTCCGCGCCGGGAGCGGTTCAATCCTACCCACCATGGCCAGCCTCCCGCAGCGCAAGCCAGTGGACCCGGACCCACGGCCAGCCCATCCCGGATCACCAGCGCAAGCGCAATCACTGGAGTCCGAATTCCCGCCCCCGGCTTGATCCCGGGGCAGTCTGGGAAATGGAGTTTACACTAGATGAAAGCTTCCTGTGGTCACATGACATAACGCACCAATGAAGGTGTATCATACTGCGAAAACACTCCCAGATGTCACCAATGAGAAGTTCGCTTAGTTTTCATCCGGGTTTGGACAGTGTCAGTCATGGCGCCCCCCGTGAGATACTGTGTACCTGGTAAGTGTGCATTTCCCATTCGGAGTCTTAGACGGGGACAAAGACTAGAATCCTGGACAGCCACGAGTTTCTGGGAGCCCGTGACTGGTGTAGTGTTCCTTCTGCAGGCGAACGTCTGTGTAACTTGGAAGAGGGCAGCCCGGGCAGCGGCACCTACACCCGGCATGGCTACATCTTTTCGTCGCTGGCCGGCTGCCTGACGAAGAGCAGCGAGAACGGAGCGGTAAAGGAGGCGGCTTCCCATTTGCTCTTTCTCTCCCTTTCTCTTAGGCCACCCTTCCGTTCTGGTCCTTAGACACTAGCACTGCGGATGCATCTTCCGTGCCTTAACCAT